>NW_028319250.1:237500-350000 GCF_062004578.1 Staurois parvus
TTAAAAAATAAAAAATAATACAGTAAAAAAAAAACTATAAAAAATAAAAGCAGTGTTGTACTTATTTTATTCAAATACAATTTTTAAATAATTAAATCAAAAATCAAAAACAAAAAATTTCCCTAAAATATGTTAAAATGTATTAAAAATTGTATTAGTAAAAATGTATTAGTAAAAAAAATCAGAGAGGAAAAAAACTGAGAACAGAGGGATTCCTGCCTGGGCAGAGGACTGTATTGGGCTCGTACAGTAATCCACATACCTGAAGCAGTAGATCAGGGACAGCTGAACAGTTGCTGCAGACAGAGAGAATGACCTTTTGTCAGCAACCTGTTCATCCACAAGTAGAAGAGAGAATTTTTAACGTGGGCAAATCCTACAAGTCTTTGATGGCATCTGAAACTGAATCTGCATCTTGACTCCCCCCCACCCCACCTCAGGGAATGTGTTAAGGTTTGGGCAGGAGATAGGTTTGGTGATTTAGTGCCTGGCTCTACACTGTTAGCAAACAGTCGCATGCACTGCGATCCTTCTGCTAGCGTAGGGCTTGGATGTGTACAGAAAGGGACAGAAATTCATTTGAAATGCAGGAATATTCCACCAGAATCAACTTAAATCCTCGCTTGTACTTTCTTCCACTGTTTTTATCTTTTTTTTCTCTTATGACGAAAGTAATTCTCCTTAAATGACCTCAACATAGTTTTAAGTGTATTTTTTTTTTTTTTGAGTCGGCGTATCTAGATAGTCTGTAAATGGAAAGGAAAGGATTTGTTTGTATCGTCTGGACAGAAACCCTTGGCAGGTAGCTGAGGCTTGGCTTGAATTTAAAAAGTTTCTTTTATGGAAATTATAGGAGGGGGGGGGGGGTCAGTTTTGATCTTTAGCTTTGTTTTCCCATCTGATATAAAGGCCTACCTGAAAAATGCCTTTATTACAGCTAGTAAAAAAAAATATGGCAGCCACTCTGATCTAATTTCAAAATAAATGCTGCTTTGTAAAAAAAAATGATCCAAATTATAAGAATAATAATAATTATTATTACTATTAATATACAGGATTTATATGGAGCCAACAGTTTGCTCAGCACTTTACAATATAACGGGAGACAATACAGCAACAATACAGTTCAATACAAGAGGGATAGGAGGGCCCTGATCCTTGGAGCTTACAATCTAAGAATAATATAATAAAACACCCAGTGCTCCAAAAATTCTTTTTAACACCAAATTATATACAGTCAGGTCCATAAATATTGGGACATCGACACAATTCTAACATTTTTGGCTCTATACACCACCACAATGGATTTGAAATGAAACGAACAAGATGTGCTTTAACTGCAGACTGTCAGCTTTAATTTGAGGGTATTTACATCCAAATCAGGTGAACGGTGTAGGAATTACAACAGTTTGCATATGTGCCTCCCACTTGTTAAGGGGCCAAAAGTAATGGGACAGAATAATAATCATAAATCAAACTTTCACTTTTTAATACTTGGTTGCAAATCCTTTGCAGTCAATTACAGCCTGAAGTCTGGAACGCATAGACATCACCAGATGCTGGGTTTCATCCCTGGTGATGCTCTGCCAGGCCTCTACTGCAACTGTCTTCAGTTCCTGCTTGTTCTTGGGGCATTTTCCCTTCAGTTTTATCTTCAGCAAGTGAAATGCATGCTCAATCGGATTCAGGTCAGGTGATTGACTTGGCCATTGCATAACATTCCACTTCTTTCCCTTAAAAAACTCTTTGGTTGCGTTTGCAGTATGCTTTGGGTCATTGTCCATCTGCACTGTGAAGCGGCGTCCAATGAGTTGTGAAGCATTTGGCTGAATATGAGTAGATAAAATTGCCCGAAACACTTCAGAATTCATCCTGCTGCTTTTGTCAGCAGTCACATCACCAATAAATACAAGAGAACCAGTTCCATTGGCAGCCATACATGCCCACGCCATGACACTACCACCACCATGCTTCACTGATGAGGTGGTATGCTTAGGATCATGAGCAGTTCCTTTCCTTCTCCATACTCTTCTCTTCCCATCACTCTGGTACAAGTTGATGTTGGTCTCATCTGTCCATAGGATGTTGTTCCAGAACTGTGAAGGCTTTTTTAGATGTCGTTTGGCAAACTCTATTCTGGCCTTCCTGTTTTTGAGGCTCACCAATGGTTTACATCTTGTGGTGAACCCTCTGTATTCACTCTGGTGAAGTCTTCTCTTGATTGTTGACTTTGACACACATACACCTACCTCCTGGAGAGTGTTCTTGATCTGGCCAACTGTTGTGAATGGTGTTTTCTTCACCAGGGAAAGAATTCTTCGGTGATCCACCACAGTTGTTTTCCATGGTCTTCTGGGTCTTTTGGTGTTGCTGAGCTCACCAGTGCGTTCCTTCTTTTTAAGAATGTTCCAAACAGTTGTTTTGACCACGTCTAATGTTTCTGCTATCTCTCTGATGGGTTTGTTTTGTCTTTCAGCCTAATGATGGCTTGCTTCACTGATAGTGACAGCTCTTTGGATCTCATCTTGAGAGTTGACAGCAACAGATTCCAAATGCAAACAGCACACTTGAAATGAACTCTGGACCTTTTATCTGCTCATTGTAATTGGGATAATGAGGGAATAACACACACCTGGCCATGGAACAGCTGAGAAGCCAATTGTCCCATTACTTTTGGTCCCTTAACAAGTGGGAGGCACATATGCAAACTGTTGTAATTCCTACACCGTTCACCTGATTTTAATGTAAATACCCTCAAATTAAAGCTGACAGTCTGCAGTGAAAGCACATCTTGTTCGTTTCATTTCAAATCCATTGTGGTGGTGTATAGAGCCAAAAATGTTAGAATTGTGTCGACGTCCCAATATTTATGGACCTGACTGTACATCAAAAATGGAGTTAGAGTAATTAATAACACAACCTCAGTGAGCCAAACAACCTAACATGATAAGGCACGTGAGTGCGCAGCTCCAGTGCTAACAACTAACTGTCAGGAATAGTGCTCCATCATTGGTATCAGTGGGAGGAATAGTGCTCCATCATTGGTATCAGTGGGAGGAATAGTGCCCCATCATCGGTATCAGTGGGAGGAATAGTGCCCCATCATTGGTGTCAGTGGGAGGAATAGTGCCCCATCATTGGTATCAGTGGGAGGAATAGTGCTCCATCATTGGTATCAGTGGGAGGAATAGTGCTCCATCATTGGTATCAGTGGGAGGAATAGTGCCCCGTCATTGGTATCAGTGGGAGGAATAGTGCCCCATCATTGGTATCAGTGGAAGGAATAGTGCCCCATCATTGGTGTCAGTGGAAGAAATAGTGTCCCATCATTGGTATCAGTGGGAAGAATAGTGCCCTATCATTGGTATCAGTGAGAGGAATAGTGCTCCATCATTGGTATCAGTGGGAGGAATAGTGCCTCATCATTGGTATCAGTGAGAGGAATAGTGCTCCATCATTGGTATCAGTAGGAGGAATAGTGCCCCATCATTGGTATCAGTGGGAGGAATAGTGCTCCATCATTGATATCAGTGGAGGAATAGTGCTCCATCATTGGTATCAGTGGGAGGAATAGTGCTCCATCATTGATATCAGTGGGGGGAATAGTGCCCCATCATTGGTGTCAGTGGGAGGAATAATGCTCCATCATCGGTATCAGTGGGAGGAATAGTGCCCCATCATTGGTATCAGTGGGAGGAATAGTGCCCCATCATTGGTATCAGTGGGGAGAATAGTGCCCCATCATTGGTGTCAGTTGGAGGAATAGTGCACCATCAATGGTGTCAGTGGGAGGAATAGTGCCCCATCAATGGTGTCAGTGGGAGGAATAGTGCCCCATCATTGGTGTCAGTGGGAGGAATAGTGCCCCATCATTGGTGTCAGTTGGAGGAATAGTGCACCATCAATGGTGTCAGTGGGAGGAATAGTGCCCCATCAATGGTGTCAGTGGGAGGAATAGTGCCCCGTCATTAGTGTCAGTGGAGAAACAATCCCTCATTGTTGACGTCAGTAGCAGTAATGATGCCCCATTGTTGGTGGGAGGAAAGGAATAGTGTCTTGCATCAGTAGGAGGAAAAGTGCCCTGAAAGCCGTATGAAGGCCAGCAAAGAGCCACATCTGGCCCCCGGGCCTTAGTTTGGAGACCACTGGTCTAAAGCAATCAAGATTTAACAAAAAAACAAAGACAAAAAATTTCTTAAAAATGTAAAAAAAAAGTCCTATATCCACTTGGTATTTTTGTATATTTCCCATTTTCCATCCTTCATAGCACATCATCAGCCAGGGCAGGTACTCCCTCTAGGAAGCATGATGTGAAATTTTAGCCGATGTGCTGAAGTGATCAGAATTTCCATATATTTCCATATATATTTTTGAGCTGAAAAATTTGGTAAATCTTGTATTTTAGACTATTTAATTTTTTTTTTATTTTTCTTTTGCTTGAATATGTTTTTTTTCCCACATATCCAAAATCATTCAATTCATAAATCCAAGCAACAAGTTTCCTTTAAGCTTTTTTTTTTTTTTTGGGGGACGACTATGTGGACCAACTGTTTTTTTTTTTCTTTATAAGCGCCTGCCTGGAATTTTTGTTTGTATCAATTTTCCGGGTTTTACAAGCAGTGTTCTGGTCCAGACAGACAAATGACATCTGCAGAGACTTACAAATCACAGTAGCTTGAGCTCCTCTAGCTGCCGGCGTTGTAAAGGCCAAAATGAAAAGCAGAAGTTGCGTTCAGCGATCTGACAAGCCAAACGGCGGCCCACTGCTGCTGGATATTTGACCGTTTCCCTGGAAAGCCCTTCTGCTGAAATTGGCTGCAATTACACAGCATTTTTGGAAATATGGAAAAACTGAGGTGGGGAGACATTTTTTTTTTTGACGAACTCCAGTCTAATTAAAAAGCCAGATTCAGATTTCAGACCAGGCGTTGCTGAAGTTACTAAATAGGTCCAATTAACATTTCCTGGCTGTGGGGCCAGAGCGGGTGCTAGGCAGTCCAGGGCCGGAGATTCTCAGACTATAGGGTCCAAATGGGTTCGGGGTGAAAAATCGTGCCAACAGGTTTCTTTTGTACATTTAATTACTGGATTAGAGCAGGCCAGTATTTAATTCGTTCAAGATTTTCTTCAGATCCTTTTCTTATTTCGGGTTATGTAAGGCCGAATCTTCTCGTTTCAGTGCCAAGATATCGGCGCCATAAGATCTGGACGCAGGGACTCTCAGGATCAGAGGTGGACTGACCATTTAGGCACTCAGGCACTGCCGAGGGCCCGGGGTCAATAGGGGGCCCCATGAGATGCCCCTGGTACCTTTCATAGGCTTTTTGGGTGTGGTTTGAGTGTGGGTGAGGACACAGGGGCCCCATGATTTCCTATTGCCCAGGGGCCCATGAGTTGTCAGTCCGCCCCTGCTGAGGATTCATCACCGATAAGGGAAGTATTTAGCGTCAATAAATTTTAGACATTAGATTAGTGCTGAATAGGGGTTACATTCAGGGGCGTCCCCAGGGTTGGTGTCACCCGGAGCGATAACACTTGGTGACACCCCCTATGACGATCCCCGCAGAATGGATTGGATCTGAGGATTGAGCATAATGGATCGGACTCCAATCCATTATGCTCAATCCGCAGATCCGATCCATCCTGCGGGGATTGTTGGCTTGCTTTAGAACTTATCTTTTCGTGGAGCGGATCTGGTGTCACCCCGTATAGGTTGCATGCTGACGATCCCCGCAGGGTGGATTGGATCTGGGGATTGGGGAGCATAATGGATCGAGATCCGATCCATCCTGCGGGGATCGTCGGCTTGCTTTAGAACTTACCTTTTCGTGGAGCGGGTCCAGTGTCAGCCCGTATAGGTTGCATGCTGACGATCCCCGCAGGATGGATGGGATCTGCAGATTGGGGAGCATAATGGATCAGACTCCGATCCATTATGCTCAATCCGCAGATCCGATCCATCCTGCGGGGATCGTTGGCTTGCTTTAGAACTTACCTTTTCTTGGAGCGGGTCCGGTGTCACCCCGTATGGGTTGCATGCTGACGATCCCCGCAGGGTGGATCGGATCTGGGGATTGGGGAGCATAATGGATCGAGATCCGATCCACCCTGCGGGGATCGTCGGCTTGCTTTAGAACTTACCTTTTCTTGGAGTGGGTCCGGTGTCACCCCGTGCCGTAGGTGTCACCCGGTGCGGTGCGCACCCGCCGCACCTGCCTAGGGACGCCACTGGTTACATTTAGGTTACAGTAGGCCTATCATCAGATATATCTCATGTTGTAGGAATGCATAGTAGGTAATATATAGGTGTAATATTTTTAGGTATTTATTACCTCCCACGGAGATCACAGTACTCCCCTGACAATACCTTTACTCCATCTTTGTTCACAAATCACCTAGGGTCCGCATCTACTTCCCAGACTGAGATGCTGACGCACAATCATACGCAGTTCTTGGCCGTGTTCACAAATGTCTCACACAGTTCAGTCCCTGCAGCCTCTTACCTTGTGACTTGCTACTAAAGCCTCTTTCACATGAATGTTCTGATTGGTTTTGTCTGTCCGTTTTTTCAGGTAGACCCAATCGCAACCTCCATTCTCCTCAATGGAGCGGCGGGTGTAAATGGACATGCGTCTGTTTACACCTGCCGACATCCAATCTAATCCGACCAGAAAAAAACGGATGGATGGGGATCCAATTCCCCTTGCGTCCGTCAGATCGGGTCAGATGGAAACGAACAGGCGGTCCGTTTTTATCTGACTGCCCATTGAGGAGAGCGAGCTGCTCTGTGTCCGCTCTGCACCAGCGCACAGACCTGTCATCTGCTTGCTCAGCGGAGATCAGTGGAGACCTCCACCACTAAGCAAGCGGATCTACTAAACAGGTCTGCCCCATGTGAATGGACCCAAAGTTACCACATACAGTCTGATCACTCGGGAAAGGAGACTGGGCAAATTCTCCCTCTTCATGCAGCTGACTAATGACATCATATCCGCCTGGGCAAAGTCACTCAGCCAGAGCTCAGTGACTCCTTTTTCTTTATGAAAGGAAATTCATGGACAAATTAGAGTCCTTTTTGAGGAAGAGGTTGAGACCTCGAAACGCGTTGGAAGTCCAAGGTTCCATTTTTTTGGACTTTTATGCAATGTGGACTGGACACCGCTGTTCAGTGTGATGTGCCTTTGACCTGTTTGCCTTACTTTTTATATTTCCAATAATTTTTTTTACAATAATGCACTAGGCCGGTGCAAACTCTGTTTGTTTTTCTTTGCATCCTGAAGCATTGAAGTGTATGGTTAGTTAGGTTGTCCAAGATCACATGGGAGATCGACTATTTTTTTGTAGACAGTCCTGCCATGAAAAGGATTTCTCCTATTAGACTTTTCTCTCTTTTCGGGAATTGTGACGTGATTTTGTTCCATGGCAATCTGACATACAAACAACACTCAGCGGAGTTATGCAAAAATAATTGATACCTTTTGGAAATGTCATAAAACCCCAGGCAGCCAAGAATTATGAATCCATCTAACTGGGAGCGGCCCATTTTCCAGGAGGGGACAGTACTCATGCACAGAACAGATTTATTACAAATTGGCATTTTCATGGATTATATAGAAATTTTATATGAATAAAACGTTTTCTGAAATTGCTACTTTGCTGGCTTTCATTCTAATCCAGGGGCTTCAATGCATTTTGGCCATGGCCAAAATAAATCCTGCATGCTGAGTCCATGGCCCACTGAGGCCAGAGATGGCTAGGTTTACAACATTTTCATAAGGAGGTCAGAAAGGGCAACTTACGTATTTTTCTCTTTGCAGGTTTTGGTACTCTATTCAAGCATGGTCCTTGGTCCTTGGTCCATGGTTTACATTTCAACTGACAACCTACCTGCTGAGCGTCCCTAACTCACATCCAGACATTTACCCTGTGCAACTTACTACCATGCTTACTAAATCTCAATGGCTGCTGGTATCTTTACCTAACAAATGGACCTTGGAGGCCATTGTGTACCCTGGCCCTAGCACTGCTCACTAGGAAACCCCTGAGCCTTGCCCACCGATATTGCAGCATGAGAGGGAAGCTGCACAGCACAGAATCATGTTACAAGAAAGTACAGTCCTTTTACAAGCCTGCTTCAGCTGAAATGAATTATAAACAACTTAGAGATGATGGACTTTTTGACTTTAGTAAATGCGTCATGTTTCCTGGGTAGCACATATGGGTCAGGAGTCCAGGACCCTGGTGGGAAGACCTTACCCCGCTACCAGCAAAGCAATGACAGATTAAGGTAACCCTCCACTTTGCCTATGCTTTCATTATGCCTGAGCAGCCAATTGCTAGGCTTGACTTCACATGGGCACAGAGGAAGGGTCCTTAGCCCTGGGTAAGCCCAAACTAGATGGACTGGAGATGATGCAGGGCTTCTTCAGCAAAGTGAAGGTAAGGTGAAGGGATGGTGGGGGAGCCAGTTAAGTGAACCTATTTGAAAATATAACCCCCACACAGCGCTCCTTTAAATAACACAATTATTTACCCAATAAACGTGTCTTTCTGCTGCTGCATTAAACAAACCCCATTATACTTAAGTTTAACCCCTTGGCGCCGGAGCCTCCCGGCCCTTTAAAGGTTCCAGAAGCCGGGAGGCAGGGCAGGGTTTTAGGGTCATGTGACCACCATGATTCGCTGTCACGGTGGTCACATGATTGGGAAAGGTCCCGATCGAAAGAGGAGATCAGGACCTTTCCGTGAGTACCGAACATGTGTGCTGGGAGCGCGCAGGGCGCATGCTCTCAGCACATATGTTTTTTTTAATAGAATGCAAATGTGCGGACGCTCGGCGTCAAGGCCCAGATGCCGGGAGGCCACACATTTGCGTTTGGCCGGCGCCAAGAGGTTAAACAGGATCTTGAGTTGTTTTTTTTCAAAATATCAGCAGCTACAAATACTCTTTAACTAAACAGACACCAACCAGTTGAGGGATCCAGCACTGTCCTCACCCGAACCGGTTCTTTGCCAGTCTTTGGGTCCCTGGCACTGCCATGTTGACTGTGGGAAGCCTGCTATGACTTCTTGTGGCTTCACAGCCAGCTCCTCACTGTGCATGCTTCCCGTGCTGGGCTCTGTGAATGGTCCCGCGGCCTCCTGGGATATGTGATGTGTCCCAGAAGGTTGTGGGCAGGGAGGGAGCGGGAGTGAATTTCTTCTGGGAACACCTAGGCAAATAGGCTGTGCACTCTGCAAGTGCAGTTGCTCTAGAGCAGGGGTGTCAAACTGGGGTGTCAAACTGGTGGCCCTCCAGCTGTTGTGAAACTACAAGTCCCATCATGCCTCTGCCTTTGGGAGTCTTGCTTGTAACTGTCAATCTTGCAATGCCTCATGGGACTTGTAGTTTGGCAACAGCTGGAGGGCCACCAGTTTGACACCCGTGCTCTAGAGCTTCTTAAATAAGGTGCAGTTTCACTTTACAAACAATACCCAATCACATGCAAGGAAAGAAAAAAAACTGCATTTTATTTAGCAGCAAAAAACTGCTTATTTCTATCACTTTTTCACTTACAGTGGATGTCCCGTCTAATCCTATCTAATCTGAAAAGCCAAGCCTTGGCTCTCAGTTTGGTGCTGGGTTCCAAGCCTCGTGGCTTTGGTAGCTCAGCTGAAAAGCCAAGCATAGGCTTTTGGAGTGGTGCTTACTGTCAGATCAATTGGGTCTGGTGACTATGGTAGTTTGGCTGACAAAGCAAAGCCTGAGCTCTCAGTTTGGTGTTGGGTTCCAGATATTTGAAGCCTTGTGTCTATGGTAGCTCAGCTAGAAAGCCAATAAAGAGTTTTTCGAGTGGCACTTGGAGTCAAATCCATTGAGTCTAGTGACTTTGGCAGCTTGGCTAAAAAGCCAAGCATGGGCTTTTGGAGTGGTGCTTGGTGTCATATCAATTGGGTCTGGTGACTTTGGTAGTTTGGCTGACAAAGCACAGCCTGAGCTCTCAGTTTGGTGCTAGGTTCCAGATCTTTTAAGCCTTGTGGCTGTGGTAGCTCAGCTAAAAAGCCAATAAAAAGTTTTTTGAATGGTGCTTGGAGTCAGATCCATTGGGTCTAGTGACTTTGGTAGCTTGGCTGAGAAACCAAGCCTGAGTTCTCATTTTGGTGCTGAGTTCCAGGCCTATTTGATCTTGTAACTTTGGTAGTTTAACTGAAAAGCCAAGTATGGGTTTTTGGAGTGGTGTTTGGTGTCAGATCCATTGAGTCTGGTGACTTTGGTAGCTTGGCCAAAAATCCATGCTTGAGCTCTCAATTTGGTTTGCAGATCTGATAGGCCTTGCGACTTTGGCAGCTTAGCAAAAAAGCCAAGAACATAAGATTTTGGGGTGGTGCTTGGTGTCAGATGAGTCTGGTGACTTTGGTAGCTTGGCTGACATGCCATGTCTGAGCTTTAATTTTGGTGCTGGGTTCCAGATCTTTTAAGCCTTGTGCAGGGGTGGACTGACCATTTGGAAACTCGGGCACTGCCCGAGGGCCCGGGGTCAGTAGGGGGCCCCATGAGATGCCCCTGGTACCTTTTTCATAGGCTTTTTTGAGTTTGGGCAAGGACATAGGGGCCCCATGATTCCCTATTGCCCGGGGGCCCCATGAGTTGTCAGTCTGCCCCTGGCCTTGTGATTTTGGTAGCTCATCTTAAAAGTCAAGCAAGAGCTTTTGAGGTGAGTGTGAAGGGAGATGCCTCCCTTAGGTTCCCAAACACCAGTAAAGACCCAATGGAGGACTGAACCCTGTCCAGTTTTCTGGTCTTCTCTGGAGCTCTTTAATTGATCTGGCTAGCAGAGGTAGGCTTAGCATATGTGCAGACATTCCACTGTACGAGATGTGTGGACTTTAACTGCAGCATCAGATGTTCACGGCATACAGTATATCATTATTCGCTGCTTGCTGAAGCTCTTCCTAAGCAACTCTCCTTGCAGTCACTGTGAGTTCCAAGAACTGGTAGAATTTCATGCCAGGTGTAATATCCTGCAGAGCAGCGATCCAGACTGCGGCCCCTGCCAAAGCACACAGCCACCTCCGAGAGGGAGCGAGTGCTGCTCACAGCCAGGGAGTGATTGCAATAAAATAGGTTTATGCTTGGAGAACAATGACTCTAAGGTAGCGATACGAGCAAACAAAGACCCTAACCAGACAAAGTAGCATGACCGGCAAATGTCGGAAATGTCAGCTTGATAACCAAAGGCACAGAAATCACGGTAATAATGTTTGATGGATTGGCAGCTCCCACACTATTAATAACCCCGATTTGGTTTCATAGAAATTTGCTGCTTCCAGAGGTCTGTTTAGAAAGTGATGATAAGGAGGTTGAACGAATTCCGGAGGGTTCCAGATGGAGTGGAGCTCAGTTTTATCCCCACATAGCAGAGAGGGGCCCTGTGTATTACGGGGATTTGGGAAATTCTGCTGGAAAAAATTGAAATCAATAGTTGGATAGGTAGAGGTATTAAATTGAGATGAGGGTCTGGATTCCTTTCAGTGAAACAAAGGGGGCCCTCCAACAGGCGGGGTTGGAGGTCCGTGTCCTTGGAAAGTCAAAAAATGCTTCTTTTTTCAGTGTCATGGTGTGTGCATTATTGTGATGTTAATACCGGCTAGTAGAAGGAAATCTTTCATAAAGCACATTGCCTGTGTGAGAAGGCTCTGATAGAAGCAGACACTCCACTGCTTACTTATATATTCTAGTTCTGAGGCAGCAAAGCTAAACCTAGCTACTAAGATACTGTCTGTGTATTTAGCTGTCTGCCTGGAGTTCAGCTTTGAACATTTCAAGACTGTCCATCAGGATATGATTCAAAATTCCACTTCAGGTGTATAATCTGCACCTCTTTATATGGCCTCTTCCAATCTTTAGTTTTATAGTTTTGTTCCAATCATTAAAGTGTTACTAAACCCCCAACAGTACAATCAGTCTGTATATGCAGGGAAGCATGCTTGTTATACCCATTGTGGAGAGAGGTTAATCCTCTGCATTGTTTAAAAAGGCTGTTTGATTCTGCCTTTTCTGCCCCTCCTCTTGTTGAAATGACCACTTGATACAGACTGAATCCGTAGTCACATGCACATGCTCAGTTTGGTGTGTATTGCTAGAGAGGTTTTTTTTTTTATCTTTGGAGAGTGCATGTGATCAGCCCAGGGCCAATCTGCACTGTCCAGACAGAGGTCAGGGGTTTTTCATCCTCCTAGAGAAGAAATAAAACTCCTCCTACAAGCTTTAACCAGTGCTCTGCTGGACACTGCTAGAAGGCACAAGACTGCTCTGACTGCTGATGAGAAAAGGTATGTAGCAGTTTATATTTACTAAAATAATTTCATTTACATGTTGTGTGTACTGTGGGAGAGCGGATATAGTGAATGCGGGGTCCGGGGAGAGCGGATATAGTGAATGCAGGGTCCAGGGAGAGCAGATATAGTGAATGCGTGGTCCGGGAAGAGCGGATATAGTGAATGCGGGGTCCGGGGAGAGCGGATATAGTGAATGCAGGGTCCGGGGAGACCAGATATAATGAATGCAGGGTCCGGGGAGACCAGATATAGTGAATACAGGGTCCTGGGAGAGCGGATATAGTGAATGCAGGGTCCTGGCAGACCAGATATAGTGAATGCAGGGTCCGGGGAGACCAGATATAGTGAATGCAGGGTCCAGGGAGACCAGATATAGTAAATGCAGGGTCCAGGGAGATCAGATATAGTGAAGGCAGGGTCCGGGAGACCAGATATAGTGAATGCAGGGTCCGGGGAGACCAGATATAGTGAATGCAGGGTCCTGGGAGACCAGATATAGTAAATGCAGGGTCCGGGGAGATCAGATATAGTGAAGGCAGGGTCCGGGGAGACCAGATATAGTGAAGGCAGGGTCCGGGGAGACCAGATATAGTGAAGGCAGGGTCCGGGGAGACCAGATATAGTGAGTGCAGGGTCCGGGGAGAACAGATATAGTGAATGCAGGGTCCGGGGAGACCAGATATAGTGAATACAGGGTCCTGGGAGAGCAGATATAGTGAATGCAGGGTCCTGGCAGACCAGATATAGTGAATGCACTGATATAGGATAAATAAATTGAAACACTCTGCCAACCAGAGCATGGCACCATCCACTGATACAGCCTAAAAACTTCAAAAACCTTCCACCAACCAGAGCATGGCACCATCCACTCATATAGGGTAAATACATTGAAACACTCTGCCAACCACAGCATGGCACCATCCACTGCTATACGGTATACAGTACATGTCAAAAAAACCCTGCCAACCACAATACAGCAGCATCTAATGTGACTGGGTAAATATATCAAATACCTATGGCTAGATAAAACATGGCAGCACTTTCTAATGACCACTGTCAACCACAACATTTTGGTATGTACAGTGGGGAAAATAATTATTGGATCCCCTGCAGATTTTGTAAGTTTGCCCACTTAATAAAAAATAAAGGGTCTATAATTTTTATCATAGTTGTATTTTATGATAGAGACAGAATATCAACCAGAAATCCAGAAAAAACACAAGATAAAAATGTTATGAATTGAAATGGTTCCACGCTCTGGTTGGCGGAAGGTTTTTGATGTATTTAGGCTTAATCATTGGATGGTGCCATGCTCTGGTTGGCAGAGTGGTTCGATGTATTTATCTTATATCATTGGATGGTGCCATGCTCTGGTTGGCAGAGTGGTTTGATGTATTTATCTTATATCAGTGGATGGTGCCATGCTCTGGTTGGCAGAGTGGTTCGATGTATTTATCTTATATCAGTGGATGGTTCCATACTCTGGTTGGCAGAGAGTTTCAATGTATTTATCCTATATCAGTGGATGGTGCCATGCTCTGGTTGGCAGAGTGTTTCAATGTATTTATCCTATATCAGTGGATGGTGCCATGCTCTGGTTGGCGGAAGGTTTTTGATGTATTTAGGCTGTATTAGTGGATGGTGCCATGCTCTGGTTGGCAGAGTGTTTCGATGTATTTATCCTATATCAGTGGATGGTTCCATGCTCTGGTTGACAGAGTGTTTCGATGTATTTACCCTATATGAGTGGATGGTGCCATGCTCTAGTTGGCAGAAGGTTTTTGATGTATTTAGGCTGTATCAGTGGATGGTGCCATGCTCTGGTTGGTGGACGATTTTTGATGTATTTATCCTATATCAGTGGATGGTGCCATGCTCTGGTTGGCAGAGTGTTTCGATGTATTTACCCTATATGAGTGGATGGTGCCATGCTCTAGTTGGCAGAAGGTTTTTGATGTATTTAGGCTGTATCAGTGGATGGTGCCATGCTCTGGTTGGTGGACGATTTTTGATGTATTTATCCTATATCAGTGGATGGTGCCATGCTCTGGTTGGCAGAGTGTTTCGATGTATTTACCCTATATGAGTGGATGGTGCCATGCTCTGGTTGGCAGTGTGTTTTGATGTATTCATTCTATATCAGTGGATGGTGCCATGCTCTAGTTGGCAGAAGGTTTTTGATGTATTTAGGCTGTATCAGTGGATGGTGCCATGCTTTGGTTGGCAGAGTGTTTCGATGTATTTATCCTATATCAGTGGATGGTTCCATGCTCTGGTTGACAGATTGTTTCAATGTATTTACCCTATATGAGTGGATGGTGCCATGCTCTAGTTGGCAGAAGGTTTTTGATGTATTTAGGCTGTATCAGTGGATGGTGCCATGCTCTGGTTGGTGGACGATTTTTGATGTATTTATCCTATATCAGTGGATGGTGCCATGCTCTGGTTGGCAGAGTGTTTCGATGTATTTACCCTATATGAATGGATGGTGCCATGCTCTAGTTGGCAGAAGGTTTTTGATGTATTTAGGCTGTATCAGTGCATGGTGCCATGCTTTGGTTGGCAGAGTGTTTCGATGTATTTATCCTATATCAATGGATGGTGCCATGCTCTGGTTGACAGATTGTTTCAATGTATTTACCCTATATGAGTGGATGGTGCCATGGTCTAGTTGGCAGAAGGTTTTTGATGTATTTAGGCTGTATCAGTGGATGGTGCCATGCTCTGGTTGGTAGGTCTCTGCTGAGAACTCTTGTTGTGTTTTGGAGACTATTGCCATACAGTGAATGTCACATATCTTCGGGCTTTTGATGGATACCTCTTTACACTTATTCTGTCAGCATTTCACTGTGTTTTAGAATGTTTGGTTTTCTCACCAACTTGTCATCCTTAGTCACGGCTTAAACTCCCATAGTGGAAAGGCTTGCGGCTTTGATCTGCTTCATAACTGAAATGGCATTTGACCTCACTGCTATAAATATATACATATATCAATATATACCAAACAGGACAAAAAAGAAATTCTGGACTTTTTACTAAAAGGTAATAAGCCCAAATTTTGAGCTAGCAATCAAAATGAATTATTCAATCATCTTTTGGTCAGGTTTTGTTCATAGAGGCTTTTGCTTGTGGTTTGTTCATGATGCTTCTGTGTGCCTTAGAGACCCCTCAGTGAGGGTCTTGGGGTGCTTTATATGTAAATCTTGACTCAGCAGAAGGTAACTACTATGAAACGCCACCTGAATCTGACAATTCAAATAGTGTGCCTCTCTAAAGTTCGGACTGCAGATAGCACATCACATGAATTAGAACCGATCTCTCCATGTTCCTCCTGCTGCTGAGGAATGCCTGCAGGAGGGAGAGGAGGAGAAGCATGCAGGAGGGAGAGGAGGAGAAGCATGCATTCAGCAGCTGCAGGAGGAACATCAAAAGATTGACTCCTCTATATACAGCCACCCTCGCGGCTCCTTCTATCCACCTTTTTTTCTGTTGCCCCCCTGCACTCTCCAGCCCCCCTGAGCTCTTCCCAGCCCCCCCTCGCCCCCTGCAGCTCAGGCTGCTGCGGAGGTACTGTCAGGATGGAGAAGGGTGAAGGGGCCAGTAATTTGTCATCTACCAGCCCTTCCTTTTCTGAATGGAGAGTCAGTGATTGGTACCAATCACTGACTCTCTCCATTCATAACTGAAAAGCAGTAAATGTGTTTAATGTGTGCTTTAGTTTGTGAATGGAGGGGAAGCTCTGTACAGAGCTATTTCAAAGGATAAAAGCGCAATCAAGGTATTAATGCTCTCCAATATATTATCATGTAAATAAATGGAATTCCATTGCCACAAAAACAGCGCCACAATTTACCTCCCATAAGCAATTGGAGGATATCATGAAATAAACACTGACAGCTAATAGTGTCCTTGAATAATAAAATAATGTCCATCCACTTGTGGCAGCCTTAGTCTGGTTGTGAAGTTTCTGCCAGGGTGATACATGCAAAGAGAAAGAAGAAAAGGCGCTCTAAGTGTAGACATGCAATGTAATTTATTACACACAAATACAGGCAACTCACTGGAGAATGGAGTGTAAAAGGCGCATCTTAAACAGTCCATGGTGAGAGTCTTTGCCACCGTTCCCATGTGCGGACCCGCTAGCATCGGCATCAAGCTGGCTGACTGACCTGCTGTCAAAACTAGTCAAGGGGCCCTTTCATGGTTTCTTGCACTGAGGCCCTAAACGTTCTACTTACGCCATTGGTTTTAACCATTCCCTACTCTGTCCTAAACCGAAAAAACAGCTTTGCGTACCATTTAATGAACGTATAACTTCAAAATTTGTTGTATTTTTATACCGGCCTGACGTTAAACCGCCTGTCCTCAGTAGCGATTATCATTGCATTTTTAGCACATTTATTTTCACACTTCCTTTTTGTAAAACACTTCTGTAAAAGTTGGCGGTCGTCTGGTAAAAAGTGAAAACATGATTTATGGTTGTGTTCTTCCAGAGTATATAGAATTGGGCCAATATGACAAGAGTTTTTCCCAGGGTTTGCTGCGGCTGATGAATTAGCTGGAACAAAAAAAGCAAATATATATCATTTAAGAAAAAAGGGGGGCCCTAAACCCTTGAAATTTTCATTTAGTGTCTAGACGTGGTCCATACGTAAACCTCTAATGGCCTCTGAAGTAGAGGAAGTTTACACTGACATGCAAGGAGTGAAAAGTGAGTAGGCCCCAACCTCAACCGCCGGCCTAGAGAAGGTCAGAGCAAACAGCATCCAAATTAAACACAAATCACCTTGAAGATAAAGTGAAACATTCAGAGGAAAGCGTGGGGGTGACATCGTGGCTTCTGGGTGGGATATAAATACGGCCCGTTAGTCATGAGTGGTTAACCAGGCATGTATTACTTAAACTAGCCCTTAAATTGGAAAAGGAATAAATATCCAGTGGGCTATAAAAGCATGGTAATTCTCTATGTGGAATAAATCCCCCCAAATTTCTACACCCATGTCTGGAATATTATTGTACGGCCTTCCCCAAACCAAATTCTACTTTCCGAAGACTTTTCATTCCACATGAAGTTCCCGCTTGCTGACAGCCACCCATCGACTGTATCAACCCAACGTCTGACCTGACATATAAAAATACTTGAATACGGCTTTCATGGGCAGGTTCTTCTCAGGTTATGTGTGTGTGGCTAGCGTACCCTTGTTATTGTGTAGTGGTTTCACAGCCTGAATTTGAAAACACATTTCTTGGGGCATTCAGGAGACAAAAAATAGACTTTTAGAGCTGAACACAGGTAATATACATATACTGGGGCTGTTTAACCTGCCAATGAATTTGTGTTTCTGTCCATCCAGTTCTGAGATTTACACATCTCTGTCTGGGAGGGGATCTGCTTTTTTCTCTGCAGGTCTCGTCCCTCCTCTAGCTTGTGACTGGACAGTGAAAGGAGAAGCAGCACACTGAGGAGATAATTTCTCTGTCATTTTGATTTCTCCTCCTATCAGCATGCTATTTTACAACTGATTGGCTCCATGAGCTGCCATATTGATAGCTGCCTCCAGTCCTTCTGTTTTACTTAATTGGAATTAGACAGCCGCATAATCGTACTCCAGCTACGAATTCCTATCAAATAAAGTGCACAGACAGGATTCAGTGAGTTTACAGTATGGCTTGCACTTTCCTTAGGGATATCAGAGAGTTGTAGCTCAGAACCAGGATTGGGACAAGGGGTGGGCTACTGTGAGAAGCTCACAGTGTGCAGTAAAATCAGAGTAAGCAATTTCAGTCCAGGAGAGGAGTCTGTACAATCGTACAGGGATGAAGGGAAGAGTGAATTTCAGCTTTAAAAAAAACTCATATACATTAAAAAAACTTCTATTCAGTATTACTAAAATTAGATTGTATGATTTTGTTGAAGGAGATCACTGTTTTCCGAGCCTGATCCTAAGTCAGGGGGTTCTTTACAGAGGGGAACTTTGAAGTCCACTTCAAAAGCCTGGATCCTTTGAGATGAAGGAAAGAACAATGTGACACTTCAGTGCGAGATTGTTTTCTGTCTCTTTTTTTTAGGAGATGTGAAGGCCGCCATCTGTAAATGTCACATTACCACGTGCTGCAAAGGTTTATGGGGTTGCAGGTATGTGTGGTTGCCTCTGTGCTAGAATTCCACGAATTGGCACTCCACAATGTTATTGGTCAGTTAAGTGGCAAAGCAGGTGCCAACCTTCCTACTAGAATAGTTGAAGGATGTCCTTAATTTACAAGGATGATCCTTATCTTCATTAAATCTTAACTCCGGGGAAATGACAAATCTGCCCTTGCACCTGAGCTCCCCCCAGTTCTCTTTGGTCTAGAGTAGCCTTCTTTTCGGTACTCTGTCCATTGGTCTCATTCTGATGTCATCACTTGCAGGACCAGCAGTCTTACATTGTAATTCAGGATTCTGAAGAACCCACCCAAAACCCCTAGCGCCAATGGGAAGTTGAAAATGCTAACTGGAAGCAAGGGATAAAGTAAGTAAAAGGGTTTGTTTTTTTTAAGGTCAAAATGCATTTCACCCTTGAAGTGCAGGGGGGTGCCCTACTGCAAGGGTAGTTTTGGAGTTTTGCTTTAAAAGGAATCTGTACTAATACATATATAAAAGCTACCTCCATGCTAGCTCAGTAATGGATTCTTTGATAACCTTTAAAATACATTAGGTCTTTTCAAGTGAAACTCCAATTGCCCTTTTTATTATTTATTTTGCAACCTAATGCTTTTACCCTGCACTACAGTTCACTGCAATGCGTTGTAGTGCATCTGAAATTGTTACGATGCCAAAAAAAATGTTACATGTAAGTGCATTGTTGCAAACTGACCCATAGGACATATGGTTATTATTGCCTTGCCCTTGCATTGGGCAACGCAACCTGTTGGCGGGTGGGGACTGCCTCACGCAAGGTTATAGTGAGCAGCCAAGCTGACTCCCAATGTGTAATTCACCGGCAGGACAATATGATACCTTTGCCCACGACTCTCCCTTATGTGTGGGTGGCAGAGGCCGACCTCCTGTCTACCCTCCTGGCTTTGCCCCCTCACTCCCAAGGGTTCCAGAAGTGGCTTCACCTTTCCCAGGGGACATTTGTAGCACTCTCTCTCTTCAGAGCAGCATTCTGACCAAATAAAGGCTCCACACGCTGGATATTGTTAACATGCTTTACTTGAAAGCCTCAATTAATAACGGCTTCAGTGGGTTGCAGACCTCAAAACAGTTCCAACAGCAATATGGGCTCTTGGTCCCGGTCCCTGCCAGTGGCTGCTCGTGTCCCTGCAGAAAGGCACTCACTCCCTGTAGGCCTGTTCATCTTCCTGGGCTAAGGAGGAGAGGGACTGAAGGATAGACCAACTTCCAAAGTCCTCTACTGGGCCTGCACTGACCTGCTGTCCTTATCTCTTGGTGCTAGGATGGTGCGCCCCAGGGTACTCTGCCTTCCCCAGATCCCCAGAAGGGGGGAGAGCAGGAGCCAGTAGGCAGATGTTGCCTCTTTCTCTTCCTCTGCAGTCTGACCCTCCTCCCTCCTAGGTCCTGCCTAGGCTCCCAACCTTTTCTGGGGGGGGGGGGGGAGGGGCACCTTAAAGGGGAACCTACTCTACCACCTGCCTATAAACCAAGGGCTGATGGGGTTAGTCCTTAGAGTTGTCATCCCAGGACCAGTGAAATTATTTCATTGTTTATGCTGAGCTAGTCTGCGGTCTTCACTGTGACTGCAGATCAGGACTGAGCGGGCTTTATAATCTGTATTCCTACACTTGCGGCTCTCTCCGGGAGATTTCTGTGCTTAGCTGTGTTCTCTCTCCCCCTCCACCTTCCTGTATTCCTTTCAGCAGAGCTTGTTAATACAGGAGCACTGCAAAGGCAGGGAAGGAGGAAGGGGAGAGAGAGCACAGCCTACACCACCTCCTGGCTCTCTTTTCCTCTCCCCACCGATCTCAGCGTTGGGTTGACAGTAATGCCACTGTCACTACACTTATCTTCCATGTAACAAAAGGAAGCCGCCCCCACGCTTACAGTAAACCACTGCGCCAAGGGCAGCCGCAACTCCCACCCACCCCCTGTCCCGGCGCTGCCCACCACTCTCTCCTTTACAGTGTTATGTTTAAAAATGAATCTTAATCCTTGATCCTACTGGCGATATTTTGTCATTCTGGTCCCGGTGACAACAGAAATAGAAACCACCTGCAATCTGAGAATAAAATTATGAGTGGTTGTCATCAGAACAAAAAGGCATGAATGATATAAATATGGTCAGAAGTTCCAAACCTTTCCTGCTCAGCTAAAAACATGTTTTTTCAGTGTACCTGTTGAAGAGATTCCCCCCATCACTTCCTGTCCTAAGAAGAAATGAACAGTCCTCTCTTCAACAGAGACACAATGAAACCAGACAGAGAATCTAACCCTTCCTTACTCTTTGTAAATCACAATTAAATATTTTAGCAGGATTTAGGCTTTAAAGTAGACAACCCCTTTAAGTCAAGAGTGATCTTCCAGTCATCTGTCCCCTGTCCACTTTTTGCTCTGCTTTCTGGATTTTCATTGCACTTATACAAAAAGAATGTTCAGTGCAAGTTTATTTTCCCTCTCTCTACGCTTTGCATCTGCACTGAGACCCCATTGTCCATGGCCACTGCTGTCCATTTTTACAGCAAGTGCTGTGCAAACCTGGATCGCTAAAGAAATAAACGAAGAGCGCCTGGTGTTCGCTGAAATGTGTTTAAGATAGGACTTTTCAGCATTTTATGACAATCTGTGCCATGTGACCTTACAGCATCCTTTTTGGCACGATGCTAAGCAATTACACAATCAGCATTCCTCTTTTCTATCCAAGTGCAGAGACGGCCGGTGTGCGGTGGTATATGAGCCAGAGTAAAAACATGGATTTATTTTTTTTATCCTGCGCTTTCCATGCAGAACACTGGAGTTATTGCTTGGCCATGGATCTCGGGAAGTTTCAATGGTATAAACCTGAGTTTTAGCAAAGGAGTGCTCAGCAAATGAGTGGAGAAAGTGTATTGGAGAAGTTTGTGAGGTCCTAGGATGAGTTTGTAAGAATTGTATTAGTATTGGGGTGTTATTGGGTTGTAGTTTGTGTGAATATGGGATGGTCTTGATCAAAGGTCCCTCAAACCATGTGAGAGTGAGCCTTGACTATGGAGACCAGGTCACGTGTTTGGGAAGGGCAGGTTGCTGCATATGTAGGAAGCCTATTAGCTAGGTTAGCTAGATAGGGGGTTTGGAATGCCACTTAAAGGGATGAAAAAGGAGGTCACAATAACTTGAGTTTCCTCCATCCCCCAGACAAGTTCCTGCTCTCTCTGTTTTAGTAATTTATTGTTACAACTTCGCCAGTGGCTACTTGGCTTCCTAGTTGTGCCTAATGTGGCTGTCGGGTATTTGGATGCCTACACTGATGGTGAGGATGCAGTTCAGAGTATGTTATGTAGCTGGGTGCTCACAGTTCTTCTGTGGTTGACACAAGGGTTTTTAATTAAAGCCTAACTCCAGATTTAATTTCACTTATTTATTTATTACAGGTACTTATATAGTGCCGTCAATTTATGCAGCGCTTTACATATATATTGTACATTCACATCAGTCCCTAACACTCAAGGGGCGTACAATCTAAGGTCCTAACTTACATTCATACATACATATACTAGAGCCAATTTAGACAGGATCCAATGAACCTACCAGCATGTCTTTGGAGCGTGGGATGAAACCGGAGTTCCTGGAGGAAACCCACGCAGGCACAGGGAGAACATGCAAACTCCAGGCAGGTGGTGTCGTGGTTGGGATTCGAGCCAGCGACCCTAGTACTGCCAGGCAGAAGTGCTAACCATTTAGCCTCTGTGCTTTAAATAGTTTGTTTGAATCAGGTTGGCCCAAACAGACTATTTAAAGCAAAATGAAACCTGGAGGTAGGCTTTAATTGGTTGTTCATGGCTCTTTGCTGCAACGGTTTTGTTAACTCAATAAAGCAACGGCCTTGCCTATCTCAATGCAACTAGTTTCAGACTGTTTTCCTGGGCAATGTCCCTTGTTTCTTTAGCTGCTTATTTTTCGGGATAGTACTTTCTGAAGTTATACCTATGCTGCTTGACAGCCAAAATGTTTCTTAGACCAGGTTACACTCTAGGGGGTGTCTTGAAGGGCATAAGAAGGATATAGGTGAAGTTGTTTTGGACAACAGGACAGAGAGACTGTTCAATTAGTAAGAGAGAGAAGGAGGTCCAGGACATTAAAATTATTGAAAGTGCTGATTGTGATGCATTGCCATGTAGTTTAGTCACATGACATCCAAAATATGTGATATATAGTAAATCACCTGTTTGACCAAGTGTCTAGTGCTCCACCAAGCTAGACTAAAACTCAGTTTAAATACATTTATATTTAAGAATTTATTGACATGCATGACAGCAGGCATACGTCCAGTCAAAGAGGGCACATACACAAAATTAGTGCACAATTTTGGTGTTGAAAAACCTCAACTGTAGTCCCCATTTTTGCTACCCTTTAGAAGAAAGTCCAAGCTAGACTATGTTTACATGATATTCAGACTCAGGTGAAGCTACCACAAAACAGGAACAATTTTATGTTACCCTTCAGAAACCTACTCATAAATCAAGTATCCTGCGGGCCACATGTTGCACATAGATAAGGATTGTACCAATCTCAATACACTTGTCATTGACCAGTGACTAAAAAGGGCTTGGCTGACTTGGATGTATAGGATGATGTTTAATGAATGCATGGGCAATTCCTTGGATTTGAACATGAGGTTGAAAGGTCTACAGCAGGGTTTCTCCAGAGGTTGCTAGGGGTTCCTTGAGCAATTGCCAATTTCCGTCTCTCAGATAAGTTTCCACTGACACAATTGATCTTTTTAGATATTTGTAAGGGGGTCATTCTTCCCAATGGCCACAAGTGTAAGGACCATTCTTCCCATTGACCATCACACTAATGTAGCATGAGTTGTAGCTATAGTAATTTTTAGCAGAGATTCCCTGAGAGCAGAAACTTATTTCAAGGGTTCCTCTGTGTTGAAAAGGATGAGTAAGGCTGGTATAGACAGTAGGGATGTGTGGGTCTCTTTCCCTGTGGGGAACATTCAAAGTAGTGGTCCTTCAATAGTGTGGCCTCTAGGTATTGTGGCTGAGGAGAACCTTAGACAACAAACCACAAAGCTTTGGTGAGAAAACTCCAATTTTTATTAATGGTCAGGTACAAGTTCACCCAACGCATTTTATTTGTGTGTTTGTTGTATACTTTGGTTTCAAATGTGAGTGAAAAAAAATACTTTTTGAGGTCCTGCTGGCTTTGGGACTTAGTTGACGGGAAATAGATGTGAATCTCCACAACAAGAATGCGATGTCACAAAACATCCTCAGTACAGTAAATGTGGAATATTGCAGCTTCATGCAAGTGTCTTGTTACATTTCCAGTTATAACACTCTTTTCATTCCAAGGCTCTACTGACCTCATATTTACCATTACACAAGTATATTACAGTGAGAATTCCAGTAACCTTGCCGAACCCAACGCTTTTCAAGAACGCTTCTCTTTATGCTATTTATAAGTCTGAACTGTCGGGGTTATGATAAAAAGATCAGATTTAGAAAGGATCTGACCTACTGGCATTCTGTTAAGGAGTTATGACATATTTCAGTAAATGTTGAATGCATGAGAAAGAATGTCTATAGAAAACCTGGCCTCTCTCTTCCTGGGGGGAAAGGAAGTATTATGGAAGTTTATGGATACTATGGGAAATTATACTGTTGAGTAGTGGTAAGAGACTTCTGGCTCCCCAGTCTTCCATTCCTATGATTGGTCCCCATACCTGGATGCAAGCTAACGTATTTACTAGTTTAATGAATTCTGTGTTCATTAATAAATCATTAAATGTATTTTTTTAACCCAAGCAGTGTATGTACCTGAAACTTTGAAAACTGATGTTTTAAGTCCATGTTTGTACTATTGAATAAAATGTTTTTTTCTTTTTTTTTTTAACATTTAATACACAGGATTTACAGAGCATTTATGTTTTTTAAACAGCACAGCAGAAGCTGCTTGCCTTCCGACTCTCTTTAACTGTATTTTTTATTACAGGTATTTAAATGAAAATCCATACAACCCTGTCTGTAGGGAGCAAACAGGGAGGGGGGTGGAAGGGGAGGAGTCACTTGTCTGACTCAGTTGTCTGTGTGTGGGCTTGAGCAGGGGCGGACTGACAACTCATGGGGCCCCCGGGCAATAGGTGATCATGGGGCCCCTGTGTCCTTGCCCAAACTCAAAAAAGCCTATGAAAAAGGTACCAGGGGCATCTCATGGGGCCCCCTACTGACCTCGGGCCCTTGGGCGGTGCCCGAGTTTCCAAATGGTCAGTCCACCCCTGCACAAGGCTTAAAAGATCTGGAACCCAGCACCAAAATAAAAGCTCAGACTTGGCATGTCAGCCAAGCTACCAAAGTCACCAGACTCATCTGACACCAAGCACCACCCCTGGGCTTGAGCTATTTCACACTGTAACAGGCTTTTTTTATTTTCAACACAACAGCTCAAAATAGATATGTGAAAAGCATTTTTTACTGCTATCTGAAGCTCCTTTAAGGAGATCTTCTTCCAACTCCTGTAATGCTGACAATGTTTTACCAGACTGGAAGCAAGGGGAACTCTCCAACAACATCATAGACAGAAAAAAATGCTCTTTTTAGTAGAGTAGGGGAAGGATATAACCCCTTGCCAGGTTGTTATTATTGCCTGTGTCCTGTTGCAGATTTTCCCCCATGTTTTGTCTGGTGAAACCTTTGTCTGCAGGACAGCAAGTGAGGGTATAGTATCTCAAGTCCCAGATAGTGGTGAAAACCAGACAGGGGTGTGATGGGAGTAACTTTGGGTGGGGGGCTCATGGAACCCAGCTTACTTTGCAGAGGTTGGGAGACCCCTGTCTCAGCTCTCTATATCCCTCTTATGTGCAAGTCACCCTGTGTCTCTTAGGGGCACAGGGTGACTAACAGACACTGAGAATGCAGTTGGAATTACTTCAGATGTGACAGTAATATTTATCAGCCATATGAAGACTATTCCTGGTTGTTGATTCTGAACTAGACATGTGAATTGAAAGAGCTGATCACACTGGTCTCTCCTCTACTCCAGTGTAGGAGCCGGACTGTCTGCTCCGTAGTGAGATCCTAATTCATCAAACCATTGTCTAGGTATGAATTCCCATTCACCTTTTGTTTTGGTCACCCAGCTAGCTAACCTAATTATTTTACTGTTTAGAGTGTTAAGTCTATTTCTGTATATAGCAGCGTTTGCATATGATCATGTGATCAGTCTCAGTGTGTATTGTATAAAAAGCCCGTTTGAGTTTGAAATAAAGAGTTCCATGTTCAGACAGACTGGTGTCGTCTAGTATTGTATGGTCAGCTGTGGTGTCTGTTGTCGGTGTTTAGACTGGGAAGCGGTATTCTAATGGAAGTACTCAAGCGTAGTCTGGGTCGGTTCTGTTACAAGGGGTTCTTATCTTACTCCACTCCATCTAAAACTCAAAAAAAAGTTTTTGACTAGACATACATTTGAATTCCATAATTTCTTCTTTTCCCTGTGGTTCTGTGGATTTGCCAAGGTCCTTCTACATAAATCACAGGCCATTGCTTTGGTAACTGTCATATGCATATGGTGTAGAATGTGTGTGGGGATCAATTTTGCCAACTCCAGCACCTTAGAGAGAAAAAGAAGTGTAATTGAGTTTTTGATCGTTAAAAAATATATATGTTTTTCCTAAGGCAAAAGCAAACAAATGTGGTAACCAATCAAAGGACAAAAATAAAGGTAACCAAAGGGTTACCTTTATGGTTATACTTGGTCATTGTACTTATCACTGAAATTTACCAGAACGTGAAACCCTTCTTTAAAAGATTTTTGGAAATATTATTTCATTTTTAATGGTAAACTGAACTTTGGAAGCTGTTCATAAAAAAAAGAAGGAAAAGGCCCAAAGGACTAGTCACTGCACTTGTATTGCCTGTGGTCTCCTTGCAGCTGATTTTTTATCCATTACTGAATTACCATGCCTTGTTTTGCACTGTGTCTCTCTGTGTGGAGGAGGTCATCTTGGTGGAGGCAGGGCTTTGTGTCCTCATGTCAAAGCCTCCAGCAAGGACAACAGTGAGCAGCACAGTTGGACAACACCAAATCTCAAGTAAAATTTCCTGATACTATCAGTTAGAGGCAGCAGTGCCTTAGATCTCACACTGCACATACAGTGTAAAGCTATGAGGCTACAGAACAGGAGTGCCTAGGCACGATCACATACCAGGAAATGCAATACTATTTTTAGGAAGGAATTCAAGACAAAAGCTTTTTTTTTCAGGGTATTGATTAGGCACAATTAACATTTCTAACTGCTCCCTAAAAAATAGCAAATCGTTACCCTTTGAGATCATGCCAACTGTAACAGCAAAAGGATCATTCATCTGAAAATTGCATCTCTGCTGACCGATATTTCAAACTAACTTTTGACTTTAAAAATCCCGCCTTCTTATCTTGTGTCTATGAGTAGCATGAGTCTCCATTGGTAAATTTAGCAGAACAAAGCCAAAAGGGGATTCACAATGAAGCGCCTTAGATATCCGTCTGTCAGGAAGGTCTGCAAGGCGCTAATTGTGCATCACATTTGACAAACACGTGAGAGAGAGAAGAGCGCCTTGCGGCCCGGAGCAGAGCAATCACCTGACAGCTGCGGCCTCCGCTGGGCACTGTTACAGTGCGCCTTTACAAGTCCTGGCCTTCGCTCCATGGTGTCATGGAACATTTTTCAAGTCAATGTGCTGTCTTTGTTTTTCTAGGAGCTGGGAATTCAGTCATCTCGCTCTCCACCTTCAAATAAGCGGTCCGTTTAGTCTGGGTAAAACAGCCTTGTCATGGAAAAATATCTGTGCAGGAAGGCATTTCGCTGTCATAAAATGGTCAGAATATGCTAGCCTAGCACTTCTCAGATACCAGCCACATGCACATAAACTCAGTTAAAGGCATCGACACCTCTGAAATCGAACCTTGTGGAGATGCATGGAGAACTTTCTACAGATTGTCAATTTTGGGCTGGAAATCCAAAGCGATGAGTCTCAGATTCGCCCGCATTTCTACATACATTTGCCAACACATCATAAAGTGCATACACTCTCATTATTCCCGGTCATGCTCACAAAAACTAGAAAGACCTATTGTATGTACAGTACATCTCCAGTTCTTCTTTCATGATTCAACTGCAAGTTCTACAAGCAGGGTTGAGACAATGGGTGGGCAGGAGAGGCAGCCATCCAAGGCGCAGCACTTGCAAGCTCCAAATCAGTGGCTAGCATTCACGGGGCCATGGCTTCATGGCCTGCTATGCTCCAATGCGCCCACTCTTCATCCCATCTGCCCACCATTAACAGAAAAACACACCCTGCATGTGCAACTACCTTCTAGTTGCTAGAAAGCAAGCAATTACTCAAACATGTGCAGTGCACACTCCATACTAACAATGAACAGCAGAGGAAAGGGGGCAGAGAATGGGCCTAGGATGGTATACCTCTTCTATGGCATACATTAGAATTGGGAAGAGGGGGGAGAAGTTCTGCATCATTGTTCTGAGTGCTGGACAAAAGTGTTCTGGTTTTGACTACAAGGGTTAGGCCACCCAAATTCAAGATTTTAGCTCTGAGTGGAGTCTGGAGGGCTGAGACCTTTGATTCATTTGAGGCCCATTATGAACATACTGGTTACATGGCTTCTGTGGTTCTGGTCCATTTGTTTGAGTTTAGGTTTTGTTCCAGACCAGTTCCTGCAGAAAATATTAATGGCAGAGACAACTAGGAAGCTAGCATTTTCAGAAAAAGGTTAACGATGACAACCCATTTATTTCCCTTAGTACAGGTTTTAGGGAACCAGGTGCACAAGGTAAAAATGAGATCTATTTAGTATCTCAGCAGTGCATCCTGATCTGATTCTTGGCTGAAGTTAGTTTTTTTCTGTCTGTGATCCCAATGGGGAGATTTCCCCTTGCTTCCAGCCCCTGTGACACCCAAAGAAGAAATCTTACAAGAACAGCAAGGTACATGCAAGAATAACAATGTTAGAGGTGCTAGGCTTTCCCCAAGCTACTAAAAACTTGCTTTTGTCAATGCCCCCATTAGGGAGATTTCTTGTCATTTGGTGCTGTGATAGAAATTAAGCAGAACGTTTCAGATCGTGACAGAGACAGCAAAATAAATCCAACAGAGGCTTTAACCCTTCATTGATCTATTCATGACATAAAAAAAGCTTTGGCTGGAGTTGGTAAAGAATAAATATCATCTTTGATCTGAAATCTTGGCACTTGTCCTTGAGGACCACGAAGACCCTGATCTGTAATCTGGAAACAATGGCCTATAGGAGAGCTACAGAGAACATGCCCATTCTATCTAAAGCCAATTTGATAAACAGGTTCACAATGGAATTTGTTTTCTTTTTTCATCCAACAATTTTGTAAAGACATTATAAAACACAAAAAGCTGAGTCAACAATGTGCTCAACGCCAGAGCTTCATCAGAAATATATATCTAAAACCCAGATACTTTCATAAATATCTTTTATCTCCTGCTCCAGCCCTGTGTCAATTTTCAGCATGGACTACGTTCAATTGCCCATAACCGGCGCAAGGATTGTTTGTGAAAGGAATATTAATTTGTGTGTTTTGGCACTGCTGCTATGACCAAGAGGGCCAGATCTAGATGGCAATATACAATAACCTCGAGTCAGAAGGTGTGTGAATGTGCTTCAGGCAGACCTGTTGAGGAATACTAGTTTAGATAGACATTTTGTACTGTGAAATTAAGAAGTAAACCAACCAATCAGCTCACATTTATGCAGGAAACTGTTCAAAAGTGAATCTTTTCCAGAACATATTCATTTCATATTAAAAGTTACCTGGAAATAAAATTTGACACAATTTTCACGATTTGACTTGCTTGCTTCCATATTTTTTTGACCACGTCATTGCCAAATATGTAGGTTCTCCCTCTACAGCAACCATTCTGAACCAGGGTTCTTCCAGAGATTGTTAGGGGTTCCTTGCGCTGTGGCTGATAGACCTCCCATCTGATGGTTTCTTCATAGTTCCTTGGACATTGCCACTTGGCAGAGCCAGCAGCAGGGCACCAATGATCTTTTAGCTGTCTGTAAGGGTGGCATCCTGACCACCAGAAGATGGTATTCTTCCACTGAACACCAATGTAAGGGAGCACCCTTCTTACTGAACACTACTGAAAGGGAGGCATTCTGAACACCACTGTAAATGTAAATAATGGGTTCTTTTGTGGTAGGGACAGATTTCTGTCAGCTAAAAAAAAGTGTACCATGCAAGGTATGCCAAGGTGCTTCACTGACTGATGGGCATGGTAAAAAATGGGTGTTCCTAAAGGATATAGCTGATTATGACACACCTTTTCACATCTTCCTTTGCAATTCTTAGCATTCTATCACATCTCAAAGCCACAAAGAAAGTTAGTGCTGGAAGACCTCCCACTGTGACTACAGGTCTGAACAGGGTGCAGGTAGCTATATAATACTCAGCAAGTGTCACCGACTGTGGCGTCCACTCTGATCAATCTTTGAATGGTGAAGCATGTGCACTTAGGGCCACCAGCCTCACCTATCTCATTAGTACTGGTCAAGGGGCACAATTTCCTTTCTCCCACCCAGCCCAGTCCCTCCCTGATGGCCAGGCGGCTTCTAGAACCTCAGACTGCGTGATTACATCTGGTCTTAGATATACTGCTGTTTGTAGAACTGGAAGCCCTTTTCAACCACTGTGTGTGTGCGTTTGTTTTACCTTTTAATGTCAGTTCTATTGAAAGACATCTAGAATACATTCCTCTCGAGTCACTGATTCCCATCCATGGCAAATCAGCCATTCAATGTCTCTGCTACCAAAGCTAAATCCCTCTGAATGATATTTGATGGCTTGACTAGATATGCTAGTTAAGACCCCCTACACCACTATCTCTCTCTTTCTTTCTCAAAATACCCCCTTAAACACACCAATAAAGAAAACCAAAACACGTTGGATTAAAAATGGCCAACACAGCCTTTTATTAACAATTCAACTTAAATACACAAAACATTTCTTAAAACAGAAACATACAGTTGTTGGTCTTCGAAGGCACCAAACAAATCTGATATCCCCCATGCGGAACCTGTATTATAATACTAGGCCTCCAGCCTCAACACACCGGCTCGGAGACAAAACATACCATCCGCAGTGCAGAACCTCCACCTTCCGGTTAAACCTCGGTTAACTGGAATACACCCGGGCACACCATACCACCGATGGGTCCCAACCATTTGCTTTAGCTTAAAAGTATGTGCCGCCTCCAAAGACCAACAACCTCCCCCCGAAGCCAGAACAAACGGGGAACCCAAAAACACCCAAACAAACCCCAAGGGAGGGTGGGAAGGAAGCTTGCTCCACCGATGCCACTCCTACACTGAATTGACTGACCCCACCAACCACACAGCAAGGTGTCGAAGACCCCACCCAGCAGACTTGTCACCAATCAGGTAACCTGCATGTATTACTAACTCCCACCTTTACTTAACCCTTTCCTGTCTTTCCTACCCCCTCTTCACCTAGTCATGTCTGCCCTGCGCTATTTTTCTCTTTCTTTCTTTTCGCTACGGGCATCGCTTTACAATCAAACCAAAATGAAAGCTACACCTTGGAATATGCTTCACGGTCTCTTGAAAGGAAAGTCTTGTTATAGTTTTGATAGCGATCTTCCGCTGGAAATCCAGCCGTTGGAAGAGAAAGTACAGAGGAGTAACAAGAAAAGGTCCGTGGGCTGTGTTGAATTAAACAGATATAAGTATTTAGAAGCCTGCTGTGAAAGATTGTTGAAGACTTAGCTTGATAAAATAAAAGGGAAAAAAAATACATGACTGCACAAGGCTGATGAGATCTAGGTCCACTTCAAAAACATAGTGTTCAGCTGAATGCTAAACTTAGATCCTGAGCCTTGATGTTTAACTCACTCCAGTCTAATCATGTCAAGGTGGTCCAAAGAACGTGAATCACGACATTCGCTAAGGGCTTTATCTGGTACTACAAATCGCTGGGTCTGGAGTAAAGAAGATCAGAGAGAATATCTGAGCCAGACTCAGTGTTGTGTTTAAAGACTGGAGATCACTGTTTAAAGCCAAACTCCAGGCAGATATAAAAGATGTCAAACAATGCAGCTCTACAGTCGTCGATACATCATTATATGCATTTTTTAAAAAATACAAGCAGCTTAAATACGTGTATTTGTCCTGATATTGACCTCTTGCAGTCCTTGTACAGCATAGCTGAGAATGAGGAGAGAGCAAGCAGCACAATGAGCCAATCAGCTGTGCTACATTGAGAGGAGTGTGCTGATAGGAAGAGAAAGTAGAGTGACAAAGAGATGAGCTCATCATTCTGCTGCTTCTCCTTTCACTGTCCAGTTACTGGGGATAAGAAGGACACCTGAGTTACTTAATGTGTTACTAAACCCACAACAGTACAATCGGTCTGTATATGCAGTAAAGCATGCTTGTTATACTCACTGTGGGACCTAAGGGGTTAATCCTCTGTATTGTGTAAAAAGGCTGTTTGATCCTGTCTTCTCTGCCCCTCCCCTTGTTGAAATGACCACCTGATACAGATTGAATCCATAGTCACATGCACATGCTCAGTTTGGTGTGTATTGCTAGAGAGGTTTTTTTTTTCTTCTTGGGAGAGTGCATGTGATCAGGACAGGGCCAATCAGCACTGTCCAGACAGAGGTCAGGGGTTTTACATCCTCCTAGAGCAGAAAGAAAACTCCTCCTACAAGCTTTAACCGGTGCTCTTCTGAAATCACAAGACTGCTCCAACTGCTGATGAGAAAAGGTATTTAGCAGTTATATTTACTACAATAATTGCATTTCTATGTTGTGTGTACTGTGGGAAACCAGATATAGTGAATGCAGGGTCCGGGGAGACCAGATATAGTGAATGCAGGGTCCTGGGAGACCAGATATAGTGAATGCAGGATCCGGGGAGACCAGATATAGTGAATGCAGGGTCCGGGGAGACCAGATATAGTGAGTGCAGGGTCCAAGGGGAACTTATATAGTAAATGCAGGTTCTGGGGTGACCAGATATAGTGAATGCAGGGTCCAAGGGGAACTTATATAGTGAATGCAGGGTCCGGGGAGAGCGGATATAGTGAATGCAGGGTCTGGGGAGACCAGATATAGGGAATGCAGGGTCCGGGGAGAGCGGATATAGTGAATGCAGGGTCTGGGGAGACCAGATATAGGGAATGCAGGGTCCGGGGAGACTGGATATAGTGAGTGCAGGGTCCAAGGGGAACTTATATAGTGAATGCAGGGTCTGGGGTGACCAGATATAGTGAATGCAGGGTCCAGGGAGACTGGATATAGTGAGTGCAGGGTCCAAGGGGAACTTATATAGTGAATGCAGGGTCTGGGGTGACCAGATATAGTGAATGCCTGGTGCGGGGAGAGCAGATATAGTGAATGCCTGGTGCGGGGAGACCAGATATAGTGAATGTAGGGTCCGGGGAGAGCGGATATAGTGAATGCGGGGTCCGGGGAGACCAGATATAGGGAATGCAGGGTCCGGGGAGACCAGATATAGTGAATGCAGGGTCCGGGGAGAGCGGATATAGTGAATGCAGGGTCCGGGGAGACCAGATATAGGGAATGCAGGGTCCTGGAATTAGTAACACTTTAACTGCAGCAGAGAAAAATCAGAGCTGGACTTGTTATGTGTTATAATTTTTCATGAGAGATTCAGTTATACAGTAGACTTTGTTGTCTTATACAGTACAGTTTAATTGTGCATCTCTTTACAGTAGAGAGAATCATTATTTGATACCCCCAGAAGAAGTTCTGGTCTTATCGATAGTTTTATTCTCAGTTCCTAACTCTTAAAGCAGCACTGCCTTACTCTTAAAGCTACACTGATCTGAGCACCACAAACCAAAAACGCTGTTTAAATGATTTTTAATATTCAAATCAAACCCCCCATCTATTTATATCTCCATGCTTTATTTTGCTGAGAAATCACTTTGAAAAATACCCCCCTAGTATTTCTGTCAATGGCTATCTTGAGTAAGGGCAGATGATTCATGTAACATTTACTTCCTGGAACCATCTGCCTTTAGTTCAGGCATGAAGGCAGGTGGGTGTGCTTAGTTGGCAAAAGCCCTTCTGAATACTCCTGGGATGTACACATCATTTGCTTAGAACTAAGAACCAGAAATACAAAAAAGGTAAAAGAAATAAATATGATATACTTTCCTATCTATTTACTATTTCTAGCAGCATAAGGCTCCATGCACACGGGGTGTTTTAATAACGCTGGTAACTTTAGCTGTGTAAAGTCACGTTAAAAACATGAGTTTTTCAGCTTTTTTTAGCGTCTTTGCATTAGTGTTTAGCCGTGTTTTCCTGCGTTTCCACGCTTCCAATTTTAGTGGGGTTTTTTGTACCAAAAAAAGTCCAAAAACGCTGATTTGCGGCGTTTTACCACATTTTGCTGCGTTAGAGCCTTTTTACAGCTAAAAAACTCCAATAGAAACCCACTAGTTCTGGGTTTTATTTCCAGCCAAAAAACGTTGATTACAGTCTATGTGTGTATGGATACAGAGGATAACATGATGGGGGGGGTTACTGGCTGTAGAAAAAAATAGGCAATGTTGATTGTGAGAGAGAAATTCTGCTATAAAAACACAACTGAATGAGGCAGAGCGGTGACTCCTCCCCCTCTCTCCACATCTAATCTAAGTAGACGAAAGTACTTCAAAATTTTCTTTGCTTTGTAACATTCAATTTTGGAATGATTGTAATTTCCTGAACAAAAACCACATACACTGCTGGAAATTTGATTGTTCAAGAAAAAATTTCCATCTCGCTCCTTCAATTTTTCTCTTTACTATGGTCGAAAGCCAACGTCGATATAACACCACTAACGATCGGGCGAATGTTCTTAAATGAAATATTTTGAACTGAATTCCACCACCTATAGTCCATATTCAAGTGTTGGCCTTAAAAGTGACTTATGTATGTTTTGCCACCTCTTAACGCCCAAAATAAACTTTGTTTTTGTGCCACCATAAAAAATAAATAATTATAAAGTATTCTTTTACGGAGTAGCTCCCTAAGTCTCCATCAGATTTTATTCCTGGATGCTGAACCTTGTTCTGCTGATGGAGGACTATTGTGGGAGCTGTCAGGAAACAGACCGGTTAGTACAGCTGAGTAAATGATAATGCGTATGCAGCTGGCCTTGTGTTCCTCTTATAGGGCAGAGGCCTGCATGACTGCCTTGACCCTTCTGATAGACTATGTCAGTAAGAATCTAAGTGCACCAGCATTACGGGAAACAATGTGAGTGGAATGGTCCTCTTGCAGGCAGAATTTCCTGTGAGACAAGCATGCAGTATAAGTTTCGACAACTGCAGAGGATTCCCGTACCTGACTAAAGTCTGCTATTTGGAAGAGAAAAAAAAAATCAGTGCTTAAAAGTAACTGCCACATATCATTCCTTCTTTTTAAAACCATACTTAGAAGTTCCTTCAAAATGTCTGATAACTGTACATAGAAGGCACTTCTAATGTCCTTATTTATTGTATGCTTTATCTAACCATACTTAGAAGTTCCTTCAAAATGTCTGATAACTGTACATAGAAGGCACTTCTAAGGTCCTTATTTATTGTATGCTATACCTAACCATACTTAGAAGTTCCTTCAAAATGTCTGATAACTGTACATAGAAGGCACTTCTAAGGTCCTTATTTATTGTATGCTATATCTAACCATACTTAGAAGTTCCTTCAAAATGTCTGATAACTGTACATAGAAGGCACTTCTAAGGACCTTATTTATTGTATGCTATATCTAACCATACTTAGAAGTTCCTTCAAAATGTCTGATAACTGTACATAGAAGGCACTTCTAAGGTCCTTATTTATTGTATGCTATATCTAACCATATCTAGAAGTTCCTTCAAAATGTCTGATAACTGTACATAGAAGGCACTTCTAAGGTCCTTATTTATTGTATGCTATTTGTTTTTTAAAGTGTACATAAAGGCAATTTTATTTCTAGTTTTGGATAGATTGTGGAAGGGTTTGACCCTTTATCATGTCTTTAATGCTGTCTGTGTCCCCGCCAGGGTGATTCTCCCATTTGTCTTGGTGATCACTGTCAAAGAGACAAAAGGTGAGGGGAAATCCAAAATTTTATAGCTGTCCCCAGGAAAATCCTGGTGATTCCTGTTCTTGTTCAACTGCAAAGTTGCACATTTATGACTCACTTGTTCCAAGTTTTTAAAGTATTAAAGCTAGACATAAACAGGCAACAAGCCTTTTGAGGAGGCAACCAACACTGGTAGTCTCTGTCCTTCTGTGATGGCAGGTGTACTTTAAGCCTTGTTTTGTTCTATTCCACATAATAGGCAGCTTAACTGACCAATGGCAAAACGTAGGAGAAAGAAAGAGTGGGGCTAAGCAGCAAGTTCAGGACATGAAGCCATACAGTAGTGCTCCTTAGCATGTGCAGACCTGCAATTAAATCTTTTTGTGAATGTAATTATGTTCATTTGAGTGCAGATCCACTTTAGAATCAATGTTAAGTAACAAGTGAAACCAATTGCTGAACTTTGAATATTCTCCAGCAAAAACTGGTGGTGTGCGAGTCTCATTGGAAAGCTTGTACATGCCACAGTGACGTTTGGAGAGAGATGAAAAGACAATCCAGGTTTTATTTAATTGCCTATTATTTTTAGTTCTGAGTAGACATCTGCCTGTTTAGAACCTGTTTAAGTTATGCATGTTTCAACAAGAACAATACCTGTGCCAAGAATTATATTACCAGCTGCTCTCTGTAGTGGTCGTGAATATTATCCCAGATGTAAAATTCCGAGTGTGTTTTACTGAACAATGGTGTCTATGCTGATGTCACTCAAAACATGGAGCTTATGGTGGAGTCACTTAGATCACAAAGCCTACGGTGAGGTCACTCAGAACATGGACCCTATGTGATGTCACTCAGAACATGGACCCTATGTGATGTGTCTCAGAACTGATGGTGAGGTCACTCAGAACATGGACCGTATGTGATGTCTCTCAAAACACAGAATCTATGGTAAGATTATTCAGAACACGCACCCTATGTGAGGTATCTCAGAACATAGAACCTATGGTAAGGTCAGTCAGAACACAGACCCTATGTGATGTCTCTTAGAATACAGAATCTATGGTGAGGTTACTCAGAACATGGACCCTATGTGATGTTTCTCATAACCAATGGTGAGGTCACTTAGAACACGAATCCTATGTAATGCCTCTCAGAATCTTTGGTGTGGTCACTCAGAACATGGATCCTATGTGATGTCTCTCAGAACCAATAGTGGGGTCACTCAGAACATGGACCCTAGGTGATGTTTCTCAGAACACAGAACCTATGGTGAATTCACTCAGAACAGGGACCCTATATAATGTCACTCAGAATACACAACCTATGGTGAGATCACTCAGAACATGGACTCTATGTGATGTCTCTCAGGATACAAAACCTGTGGTAAGGTCATTCAGAACAATGACCCTATGTGAGGTCTCTCAGAACAAAGAAGCTATGGTGAGGTCACTCAGAACATGAACCCTATGTGATATCTCTCAAAACCAATGGTGGGGTTAACGGAACATGGACCCTATGTGATGTCTCTCAGAACACAGAACCTTTGGTTAGGTCACTCAGAACACAGACCCCATATTATGTCACTGAGAATACACAACCTACGGTGAGGTCATTCAGAACACAGACCCTATATTATGTCACTGAGAATACGCAACCTACGGTGAGGTCATTCAGAACACAGATCCTATGTGATGTCACTGAGAGCACGCAACCTACGGTGAGGTCATTCAGAACACAGACCCTATGTGATGTCTCTCAGAACACAGAACCTATGTAATGTCATTCCGTGCATGGAGCCTATGGTGATGTCACTCACTGCCGATTTGCCCTCTAATGATGGCCAAACACTCATATATCCTGCATTGCTTTGTGTAAACCTAAAATTAATTTTTAATTCTCTTTGAGAGTATATTCTGTTCTTTGTGCCACATATTTGCATTTTTTCCCTATTTTCCTAATTTTTTTTCAAAAAGTGATGATATTTTACGCATATATATATGTATAAATACATACTTAAAGGATCTGCTACTGATGGCTTGGTGCAGATAGCACAGCATACATTCAGAGGTCTAGTGGTGACCATGCACACTCTTCTAATAGTAAATGCGGTGGCCATTATGGACACGCCCACCACTTGCTGTGGCTATTAAAGCCCCTCCCAATACATGCTGTGGCTACTATAGCTTCTCCCACTACACACTCTAGCCAATTATGCCACATACCCAACAACATGCTGTCAGTATTCAGGTTACGTTTAGGAAATGCTATGGTCATTACAGACACTTATATAACATGCTGTGGTCTTTACAGCCACTTACATAAAATGCTGTGGCAACTAAAGCTATTCCCACCATTTTTGGGTGCTATTAGTGCCACTCATAGAGCAACCCATTGTCATTAAAGCCACTCCCTCCACAAGCTGTTGCCATTAATACCACATGGAGTGGCCAATGCAGTCACAGTCCCCACATGAGTTGGCCATTAAAGCTACACACCTCCACATGCATTTTCCTTTTACCGCCACACCTCCACATGCTTTTCCCATTAAAACCACACTCCCCACATGCCTTTGCCAGTAAAGTCACATCCACTAAATACTGTGGACATTAAAACCCACTTCTATCGCATGTTTTACGCATTATGAGAGTCTTGTACTGTCACTTTCATACTTTTAATTTATTTTACATAAAAGACCACATTTTTTTCCCCTAAAAGCCAACATCCATCCATACCTGAGATATAAGTCTTGTGTGGACTGACCCTTTAGACGCAGAGCAGAGAAACGTAAAAAAAAGTGTATATTTAGCTTAGCGTTTAAGCAAACAGATATTTAAAAGAGTCCAACACTTCTTTCTGGAACGCTGAAGGTCTTTGGTTTACAGTTTCCTGGAAAAAAGTCAACCTTCCCTCTTTATTACAGCTGCCCTTTTATCGTTCCTGAATGCCTTAATATGCCTGCCAGCACATGCTATATTCTCCAGTGAAGGGGTCACGCCGACACTGGCAGAGCGGCTAATAGGGCTGGGAACAGAATCCCACAGGCGCTGCCACGATTCCTGGTGCAGCTATACGATGCACGTGCAGAGTGAACCCAGGCCAAGGTTTGTTTCCTACTAATAGCTTTTACATGTTTGACTCTTTACCCTTCTGCCGTTTCATATTTCATACATAATTCTTCACAATGTATTCTCATCAGAACTGCCCAATGTGCAGACAGGTTCCATTTTTTTGTGTTTTCAGTTAATCAAATTTTTACCATGATCAAAAATAAATGCAATACAGCAGGCAGTGTGGCTTAAAGGGTCATTCCGCACAAAACTAACTTATGCTGGAGGGTAAATTACACACATTGCATCATTTTTAAAGTAGGTCTACACCGAAACCATAAAATATCTAGGTTTTAACATGTTAATGTCATTTCAAACATCTTGCCTCTGACAAACCTCTAGGTGTTCCTTGGATTTTGGGCCCCATTATGCGGTTGGGCTGCAAAAGTGTCTCACACATGTGGTATCGCCATACTCAGGAGTAGCAGAATGTGTTCTGGGGTATAATTCTAGATATGCCCATGCTGTGTGTAAGAAATTACTTAATTGACAGCAGTGTGTATAATTTTTTTTTTTCATTTTCCAAAAACTTGTGCCAAAAAATATGATCTTCGAAAGACTCACCATGCCTCTATTGATACAATTTAAGGTCTACTTTGCAACCTGGGGTAATTTTGTGGGTGTGTAAGGAGGTAGCTAGTTTTCAGACCACATTGCCCCCAAACAGCACCTGAGCGACACTTATTAAATAACAGTTTGCAATAGACAGTAACTTCAGGTGGCACTAACACTTTCAGGCCAGAGGCCCTAATACAGTAATGCAGCATGCCATTACAGAGGGACTGCATCTTCCTCTTCATTCTTCCAGCCGGTGACATGTTTTGTTCCTACCTGTCCTGACAAATGACTCAGAAATGTCTTGCAATTATATTATTGAGCAACTGCTCATATCCACCAGCATCATTCACTTTGCACTTAACATGTAAGTCACCACACTTCAATTTGCATGGCCTTGCAGATCGTGACTCCAGGCTCAGTCCCCATGCAGGCCCTGTACCGTAGCGGGCTCCAATGTGGAGGCCCAACCAAAAAGTGAAGAACGTGAAGTACAATGCTGTTCCCTCACCACCAGGACCCTAGTCATCTGCTGTCATTATGGCTCCCTCTGCCGACTCTTTCTGATTTCCTTTCCCTGAATAAATACATGAGTGACCAGTTGACAATATGGCAGCCACATAGAAGGACACTGCCACCACCATGTTTCACTGTAGGCACCATGCATTTTTCTTTGTACACCTCACCTTTGCCATACAGTTTTGAAGCCACCAGTTCCAAAAACATTTATCTTGGCCTCATCAGTCCAGAGTACAGAGTCCCAGTAGTTGTCTTCTTTTTCAGCATACACCCTGGCAAATTCTATTTTTGTGCATGGGCTTTAGCAGAGGCTTCCTTTGTGGAGGGCACCCATGCATTCCATTCCTCTACAGTGTACGCCGTACTGTGTCACAGGAAACAATCATCCCAGTTTGGCTTTCTACTTCTTTAGTTAACTGCAGTGAACTTGCATGCCAATTTTCTTCAACCCTTCTCATCAGAAGACGCTCCTGTCGAGATGTTAACTTCCGAGGATGGCCTGGATATCTCTGTGAGATGGTTGCAGTTCCATCTTTGGTAAATTTTTATATCACTTTTTCTACAGTATTCTGACTGATAAGTAAAGCTTTGCTGATTTTCTTGTAGCCTTCGCCTTTTTTGTGTAAAGAAATTATTTTCTTTCTCAGGCCTTGCGACATTTCTCTTCCATGTGGTGCCATTGCTGACAGCATGAAATAGGAAGGAGTTTTCTTTGTTAAGTAACGCCTTTTTATAATCAACTGTCTGCTGGACACCTGTTTGATGAATAATTAGACTCACCTGTAGTTGAATTCTTGTTAATTAGGGTTTTGCTGTCTATAATTTAGCTTTGCTCCTAAGACTTTCGTTGGGGGTATTCATTTTCCCACAGAAAATGTTGATTCTGAATGGAAAGTAAAGGTTTTATGACAAACCTGTTGGAGTGTACTCATTTATGCTGATCACTGTATGTACCCTAAGGAACAAGAAGTGTCACACATACAGGGGAAACCATGTGTAGCTCTCTTTTGGTGTAGTCAAAAAATTAGATGCATTATTTGTCCCCCTTGAAAGGCGCTCCTTGGATATTCAGCCACTTTATGCATTTAGGCTGTGAAAAAGTCTCCCACATGTGCTATCCCTATACTCAAGAGAAGTACAAGAATGTGTTTTGGGGTGCAATTGTAAGCAAGCTTTTGCTGACTGAGAAATAACTTGTTCAAATGACAACTTTGTTAAATGAAATCAATTTTCTATTTACTTTCTTTATTTCCCAAACAACTGTGGCAAAAAAAATACAATTTAAAAAAACTCACTAAACAACTTGGACAAGCCTGTGAAATACTGGGAGAATACAGTCTGCAGGTGGGAACATCATGGTGTGGGGCGGTTTTTCAGCATATTGTACTGGCAAACCTCATATCATTGAAAGAAGGATGAATGGAAAAATGTACCAAGATATTGTTGATAAAAATCTGCTGCCATCCACCAGGATGATGAAGATGAAGTGAGGGTGGACATTTCAGCAAGACAGTGATCCCAAACACAAAGCCAAGGAAACTCTCAATTGGTTTCAAAGAAAGAAAATAAATCTGCTAGAATGGCCCAGCCAATCACCTGACTTGATTCCAAAAGAAATCTATGGAAAGAACTAAAGATCAGAGTTCACAGAAGAGGCCCACGGAACCTTCAAGATTCGAAGACTGCGTGGAAGAATGGGCCAAAATCACACCCGAGCAATGCAAGCGACTAGTTTCTTCATACAGGTGTCTTGAAGCTGTCATTACCAACAAAGGGTTTTGTACCAAGTATTAAATAAATTTCAGTTAGTGTCATGTTTTACATGACTGTCATATTGACTGTCATATGCCTTTAAGAGTTTTCTATATTTTGTCTCTGCTTCTCCCTTTCCTTTGGTTTAGTTAATGCTGTATAGATATCCCACCCCTCTTCCCAGTGAGGCATTGCGGCAAGCCTCGTGGCATGGAGCAAGAAACAGTATGATCTTTTGACCTATCGAATGTTCATTGTTGTAAGATTCTCTCAGTTTATGGAATAAACTTCACAAGACCTACAAGATGTCAGTCTAATTGAGTCATTGACTGTGATATCCAACTGAGGTTGAAGTTATCGCGATTTCATCACACAGATCACGCTATCAAAGCTTAGATTGGAGAGACAGAACAGTTAGCGTGTTCAATACCTTTTCCCTGTGTCATTCCGTTTTATAACACATAATTTATTTTCTGAACTTATTTGTTTTTGGTTTTTTTGTACGTATAGATTGTATGGGTTGTTACGTGTTATGTGTTGAAAATTTCATGTCAATAGCACCTTTAGAAATATATTTACCGAGAAAAATGGTGAGGGAGAGAGAGGGAGGGAGGGAGGGAAGGAGGGAGAGAGAGAGTGTGTGTGTGTACACACTATATTTTTATATTATAGATTTACATTATATATTAACACACACACATATAAAGTGCTGAAACGTTTTGAAGAACACACACACACACACACACACACACACACACACATATATATATATAGACATAGCTATTATATGTAATATTTTATATTTGCTTTCTTTACAAAATATATAATTTTTCAGTTTCTAGCTCAAAGGCTTTAGCAAAGCACTTTCCTCCGTTCTGTGGTCTGTTTTGTTAGCCTGGTAGCAGCTGGAAGAGACTTTCCTCTTTAGTGAATGGCCTCCTCTTGTGGTTTGTATTGGAAAAGACATGACTAAGGCTACATTCACACAGATGTGGAAATTTCAGTTTAGCTGAGTTTAGCCGACTTTTTGCAAAGCAGCTGGACACACACAATGCAAAGAAATCATGTTATTCATACACAACAATGAGCAAAGTTTAGCTGAAGTTATTCAGGCACACAATGGTAAACGCCAGCTTTGCTCTGCGCTCCATTTCAATTACACAGGTCTTGCTTCTTGCTAAGAAAGCGACCAACAAAGTGGAAGACAAGGTGCACGTCCCGACAAAGCCGATATTCAGGGAAACACGTTGGCGTCATGCTATGCTCAGGTTTGACATCATCAGATCCACACATTCCACTGTCCAGAAGCACCAAGATTGGCCACGTGGGGACAGGCTGACAGCGTTGTAGCGGTGTGAGCAGGGACCGGCAGAGACAGCAACCTAGCTGGAGAGGGCATTCAAGTGGTTGTACCTGCAAAAAGGAGTAAACTCGTAATAGCAGTGAAACGTTGTCCAGATATATGTTTGACTACACAGACAGGGTAAGCCTTTAAAGCCACTGCTGCATGAATCTGACTGGGACTGTGTGCAGCAGCATGGATTCACTGAGAAGGACGCCGATACTTTCATGGATTAATGCCCCATACACACTATGATTTGTTTTCCGTTCAACTCAGTAGGCTGAATGACAAAAAACTGGCAGATCGCTGTACTAACACAAGTGGTGTTACTACAGTGATCTCCCCCGCTGTGCTATTGTGTTCTGACAGTGAGACTGCCCCCTCCCCAGACCACACTGGTCAGCGGTCTTAGCCATTGGCTGAGAGCGCTGGTTGGAAACCAACCAATCGGTAGACTTTTTTCGGTCATGCCCCTTCGACAGAAGCCAGACCGGCTTCCGTACACCTCAGCTGGTTTCTATTGAACCAGCCAATACCACCCAATATTAGCGACATTGGGTTTCCTCTGCTCAACATCGGGCTCCCTCTACTCGACATTGGGCTTCTCTGAGCGACATCGGGCTTCCTCTACTCGACATCGGGCTTCCTCTGAGCGACATCGGGCTTCCCTGAGCAACATCGGGCTTCTCTGAGCGACATCGGGCTTCCTCTACTCGACATCGGGCTTCCTCTGAGCGACATTGGGCTTCCTCTGAGCGACATCGGGCTTCCTCTACTCGACATCGGGCTTCCTCTACTCGACATCGGGCTTCCTCTGAGCGACATCGGGCTTCCTCTGAGCGACATCGGGCTTCCTCTGAGCGACATCGGGCTTCCTCTACTCAACATCGGGCTTCCTCTGAGCGACATCGGGCTTCCTCTACTCGACATCGGGCTTCTCTGAGCGACATCGGGCTTCCTCTACTCGACATTGGGCTTCCTCTGAGCGACATATGGCTTCCTCTGAGTGACATCGGGCTTCTCTGAGCGACATTGAGCGATTCCCACACCCGCCCAATTCTAAACCTAGGCCAAATCCTCAAAGCCTTAATGATTTTAACTTTGCTATTGGTGGGAGAACAAAAAGGCCCAATTTTGGCACGCAAAAAAAGCAGAATTGCCCTGTGGTCAGTGGGAGGCTCTGCAAACAACACTTTGGGGGGATTGGCTTCCCAGAGCTGGACAAGTAGAGACATCACCAACACTGGGCATGTTGTATTGATTGAGCTTCTCTAGGACCCAAGGCACACAAGTGGGGCTCTATTATTATAGAGCTGAGATTGCTCAGGGGGCAGCAATGATGGCAGATCTCCCACTTAGGAGTTGACAGGATACCAGACATAGGGAGGAATTTATAGGTTTCCTGATTGATTATAATTATTACAATGTCTATTTTCATTCAGAACATAGCCCTGGTAGGGATTCTATGAGTACTATAAATACTGGCTGGGATTCTAGGAGTACTGCTGATAACACTTCCAGGGTTTTGTAATTGCCATTGGAAGATCTAGCATAGATTCTGTGAGTGAAACTGAAAGTACTAGCATAGACTTTGTGGATGCAATTGGAAGATCTAGCATATACTCTGTGGGTGCAATTGGAAGATCTAGCATAGATTCTGTGGGTGCAACTGAAAATACTGGCATAGACTTTGTGGATGCAATTGGAAGTGCTGGCATGGAGTCTGTGGGTGCAACTGGAAGATCTAGCATAGACTCTGTGGGTGCAATTGAAAGATCTAGCATAGATTCTGTGGGTGCAACTGAAAGTACTGGCATAGACTTTGTGGGTGCAATTGGAAGTGCTAGCATAGACTCTGTGGGTGCAATTGGAAGTGCTAGCATAGACTCTGTGGGTGCAATTGGAAGTGCTAGCATAGACTCTGTGGGTGCAATTGGAGGTGCTAGCATAGACTCTGTGGGTGCAATTGGAAGTGCTAGCATAGACTCTGTGGGTGCAATTGGAGGTGCTAGCATAGACTCTGTGGGTTTAATTGGAAGTGCTAGCATAGACTCTGTGGGTGCAATTGGAAGTGCTAGCATAGACTCTGTGGGTGCAATTGGAAGTGCTAGCATAGACTCTGTGGGTGCAATTGGAAGTGCTAGCATAGATTCTTTGACTACCTTTTGAAACACTGGCATGGATTCTGAAAGTTCTAATGGAAATCCTAGCATGGATTCTAGAAATAGTGGCAGGAATTCTGGAAGTCTTGGCAGGGATTCTGTGAATACCATTGGAAACCCAAGGCGAGAATTCTGCAACTACCATTTGAAATACTGGTCCAGATTTTGTGAGTTTTATTGCAGGTCCTGGCAGGGATTGTGAATACTGGCAGGGATATGGAGAGTGCCATTAGAAGTACTGGCAGACATTCCGCATGGACCATTGAACATAATGACAGGGACACTGGAAGTGCCATTGCAAGTCCTGGCACCAGACACAGAGTACACCTCTCCCCTCATAGTAGAGGGTGTAGTCCTCTTCCGGTACAGAATGAAGGCGCTGTGACTGGTTTCCCGCCGCCCTCCAGTGATGAAGACAGACCGTCCATTGAGTGTGGCGGAGGTAGTAGACGATACGCTGTTCCAACCTCTCTTCCCTGACTACCGGAGCCGCGTTGAGAGCGTAGCACATGCGCAGTTGTCGCTGTCAGTGTCGGGGACGCGCACGCAGTCCGGAGAAGCGTGTTAGCCGTGTGGTGGGCGCGCACAATGGAGTGGTTGGAGCGCTGCGCCTGTGTGGTCCAGTCCGGGCTGTTCAGTGACGTTTTCCGCAGACACTCGGCTCTGCTCCTGGCCTGTGTGACGGTGGGCGGCTCCCTGGTGAAGGAGTTCTGGCCGCTCCCGGACTCCTACTTCAACAGCAAGAGAAACTTCCTCAACGTGTGAGTACAGCCGGTCACCGGAGCGGGCGGGTCACGTGCTCTGCCAGGTTTGGGGGGAGGGGAGTTGCAGTCACGTGGTCAGCGTGCTCCTGCCAGTCACCTGACGCAGAGGAGAGAACAACATGGCTGCCCTCTGGTTAGTGTCCCTGTGGGGTGAGGTGAGCCTGACATTCCATGGCTGTGCCAGGACAGGGTCTCCTCCTAGCACACGGAGAGCGCCCCCCACTGTCACAACTTCCAGTGAACACACAGCACACCAGACACAAATGGCCACACTTTGGTTGCTATGGAGACACTGGGGTGGCGGGCTCTGGCTCCCTCATTGCCACCCCCATGACATATATAACCCCTCACCTACCGGGCACTTATACCCCCTTTCTGTCCAGGCCAATTTCCAGCTTTCAGCACTGTCACACTTTGAATGACAATTGCGCGGTCATGCAACACTGTACCCATATGAAATATTTATCACTTTTTTCACACAAATAGAGCTTCCTTTTGGTGGTATTTACACATCGCTGGGGGTTTGTTTTTATAAACAAAAGTGGCAAACATTTGAAGAAAAAAAAGTTTTTCTTTGTTTCTATGATAACATTTTGCAAACAGGTAATTTTTCTCCTTCACTGATGTGCGTTGATGAGGCGGCACTAATAGCAATGATGAGGTTGCACTGATAGGCGGCACTGATGTGTACTGATGAGACAGCACTGATAGGCAGCACTGATGTGTACTGATGAGGTTACACTGATAGGCAGCACTGATGTGTACTGATGAGGCAGCACTGATTGTACTGATGAGGTTGCATGGATAGGCAGCACTGATGTGTACTGATGAGGTTACACTGATAGGCAGCACTGATGTGTACTGATGAGGCAGCACTGATTGTACTGATGAGGTTGCATGGATAGGCAGCACTGATGTGTACTGATGAGGTTACACTGATAGGCAGCACTGATGTGTACTGATGAGGTTACACTGATAGGCAGCACTGATGTGTACTGATGAGGCAGCACTGATTGTACTGATGAGGTTGCATGGATAGGCAGCACTGATGTGTACTGATGAGGTTACACTGATGGGCAGCACTGATGTGTACTGATGAGACAGCACTGATAGGCAGCACTGATGTGTACTGATGAGGTTACACTGATAGGCAGCACTGATGTGTACTGATGAGGTTACACTGATAAGCAGCACTGATGTGTACTGATGAGGCAGCACTGATTGTACTGATGAGGTTGCATGGATAGGCAGCACTGATGTGTACTGATGAGGTTGCACTGATAGGCAGCACTGATGTGTACTGATGAGACAGCACTGATAGGCAGCACTGATGTGTACTGATGAGACAGCACTGATAGGCAGCACTGATGTGTACTGATGAGACAGCACTGATAGGCAGCACTGATGTGTACTGATGAGGTTACACTGATGGGCAGCACTGATGTGTGCTGATGAGGTTACACTGATGGGCAGCACTGATGTGTGCTGATGAGGTTACACTGATAGGCAGCACTGATGTGTACTGATGAGGTTGCATGGATAGGCAGCACTGATGATGCTGCACTGATATGCAGCAATGGTGGTCACTGATGGGGAGGCACTGATGAGCAGCACTAATGATCAGTGTCAATCTTTTGTCTGACAATTGCAGGTTATCAGCAGTAGTTTCCTCATGCTGTGGCCAATAACCGGCAACTGTATTTACTCCGTGATCTGCTGTCATTGTTGGTGTCAGTAGGATTAAATAAATCCCGTCGTCTGTGTCATTGGGATTAAATAAATCCTGTCGGTGTGATCAAATAAATGCTGTTGTTGGTGTCAGTGGGATTAAAAAAAATCCTGTCGTGGGTGTCAGTGGGATTAAAAAAATCCTGTCATTGGTGTCAGTGGGATCAAATAAATCCCGTCATCGGTGTCAGTGGGATCAAATAAATCCTGCCGTCGGTGTAAACCCCATCATTGATGGTAATCTCCTCTCACTTTTGGAGAGATTTCCTCTCATTTCTGTTGTGTTCCTGCCACAGGAAGTGAGGGAAAATCTCTTCAGCTGGACACATGCAATAATACCAAGTTTTAACCATTCCCTAAACCAGGGGATAGGCAACCTGAGAGCCGCAGAACTACAAGTTCCATCATGCCTCTGCAAGTCATAGCTGTAACTCAGTTTTGTAATCTTTGCAATGCCTCATGGGAAATGTAGTTCCACAACAGCTAGAGAGCCGCAGGTTGCCTACCCCTGGACTAAACTGTGTAAATCAAAATTTATTGCAGATACATTTTAAAGACTTTTCCATGAATGTACCAAACAGGGTTTTTTGTTTTTTTTCCTTCCTGTGCTCTGCATCTCCCCCCCCCCCCCCCCCATCTATAGATTTCTGCTAAATTGTTTCTTGTGCATAAAGTTTTTTCATGGGATTGTTTTCACGCCCTTACCCTTGTTTTTGCAGCTATTTTGTCAAGCTTTCCTGGGGATGGACGTTATCTCTTCTCTTGCCTTTCATCGGACTGACCAATTACATTGTGACCCGGAGCGTCCCGGCCGTGTTTCGCCGGATAGGCACCTTGCTTGTAGGAACCATCATTTGGTACGTCTGCACAAACTTTTTCATGTACGTTGAAAACGCCACCGGTAGTTGTTATGTGTCTGAGATGCAGCCAGAGAATAAAACCGAGCACGGGGACAAGAGAGAGTGTATCAAGAGCGGAGGATTCTGGGTCGGATTTGACATCTCTGGCCACTCGTTCTTGCTCCCGTATTGTGTCTTGATGATTTTGGAGGAAGCGGCCATTCTACGAGATGAGCGGTTTAAGAAGCACGGGATGAAGCCACTGATCCACGCCCTGGTTGTGTCTCTGGGACTCTTGGTGTCCATTTGGGCTTTGATGTTCTTTTGTACTTCTATCTACTTCCATACTCCTTGGCAAAAAATATTTGGAACTTTCTTCGGCATCCTGTCCTGGTACATCACTTATAGGTGGTGGTATCTAAAGACCTTGTCCCCTGGACTTCCTCCCAGCTCTCCTCCAGGAAAGAGTCACAGAAAAGCTAAATAGGCCGACACTACATAGTATTACATCTGTCTAGATTCTCCACATTGGGCCTCTTGGTTCAGGACCATCGGAAGGAAACATCAGCAGAAATCTGGCAATATGGAGCTTTCCCTCTAAACCTTGGGCTTGAGGTAGATAAAAAAAAACACCGTATATATTTCTCTAGCCCAAGGTTTAGAGTTTATAGAAACCATGTTTTAATAACTGTACTTTGGCATCAGATGTCATGGCTGAAATGGATAAGGTGTGTCTAAACCTAAAAAAGGAAAAAACGTAATAGAAAGCTTACCAGTTCTTAGCTGTAGTGGCTGCATTCACTTCCTTTCTTCATTAACTGGCCCAATCACCGGCAGGGACACCTTGCATATAAACAAGCCGAATTAAGCTCTTCTACACTTAATATCATAAATATAAAAAGCGGGGATATAATGACATAGTTAGTCTGGCTGAAAAAAGACAGAAGTCCATCCAGTTCAACCATAAAAAAAAGTTATATTCCTATACCCACAGTTGATCCAGAGGAAGGCAAAAAAAAACCAGCAAAGCATGATCCAATTTGCTCCTGCAGGAAACAAAAATTCCTTCCTGATCCCCCGAGAGGCAATCGGATATTCCCTGGATCAACTTTACCTATAAATGTTATATCCAGTTATATTCCGTGTATCTAGGAAAGAATCCACAACTTTTTTTTTAAGCAATCTACTGAGCTGGCCAGAACCAACTCTTGTGGGAGTCTATTCCACATTTCAGTCTTGGTTTCCATTTTTTTTGTTTTGTACCCCTGGTGATCCTGCCAAAAGCACTTCCTGTCCTAGGGTGACAACACTCCCTTTCCGCACTGTATCTTTGGAGGAGCAGTGTTGTCACGCTATGCTCTGAGTTGATTTGCAAAAATCTCCTAGGAAGGTGGATAGCGGGGTAGGCTGATAATATTGTTTGATATGTTATGATATTTTTTTGATTGCAGAAAATGTAGTTTAGCCTGAAAAAAAAACAAAAAAAAAAAACACTAATGCAGCCGTTGTGTCCAAGGCTCCTTCACACCATTGGAGCTTGCGTGAGTTTCCATGCATTGGTGTAGGGTAACCTGCTCATATTAATGGGTTGCCCCATGCACAAAAAAACACACCAAAGAAGTCCCTGACCCTTTTGTGAAATCGCACCGCACCAAAACGCATAGTGCTCTTCTCCACGCATGCACATTGGCAGATGTGTGTGGGAGCCTTGAGAATTAATGCCATTAAGAATGAAAGGGCAGCTCGTTTTGTGCGTTGCGGGAAAGCACAGGATTTTGCACACGTTCCTGCAATGTACAAGTGTGCGTTGGACTGGTAAGCTGTAATATATTACGTTTTTGCTCTTGGGTTTACATACACTGTATAATAATGTCAATGAAATCTATTCCTGCCCCTCTTTTGCCTAGGGACACAGATAAGCACTGACCTGCCTAGATAGAGAGTTTGCATCTTGCGGCACTTTCTGCTCGGAGCAGAATATGGGAGAGGTATATGTGTTTGGCAGGATCGTGGCAACTGTAGGCAAGCCTGAGATACTCTTCTTACCATCTGAAAAGAGACTGTGTCACTGTGCCCATTCAAGTGATAGGGTCTGTGAAAAGTTCAACTGCCATTGCCTTCCGACCCAGCGAGTCCAAGCCCTGTATAAGCTCTGTGTAGGGTGATGTCAGAGCTTGCACAAGGTAGATGATTTCCTCTCCTCTTCCTCATATGACAGTGTTTTAGGCCTGGTGATTGGCTGAGTTGGCCCCTGCTTTGGGGAAGGGAGGGAGGTCACATGCTCCCCCATACATGAAAGGGAGTGATTCCCGTGCTCCCCCATACATGAAAGGGAGTGATTCCCGTGCTCCCCCATACATGAAAGTGAGTGTTTCCCGTGCTCCCCCATACATGAAAGCGAGTGTTTCCCGTGCTCCCCCATACATGAAAGCGAGTGTTTCCCGTGCTCCCCCATACATGAAAGTGAGTGTTTCCCGTGCTCCCCCATACATGAAAGTGATTCCCGTGCTCTCCCATACATGAAAGCGGGTGTTTCCCGTGCTCCCCCATACATGAAAGCGAGTGATTCCCGTACTCCCCCATAAATGAAAGCGAGTGTTTCCCGTGCTCCCCCATACATGAAAGCGAGTGTTTCCCGTGCTCCCCCATACATGAAAGCGAGTGTTTCCCGTGCTCCCCCATACATGAAAGCGAGTGTTTCCCGTGCTCCCCCAGACATGAAAGCGAGTGTTTCCCGTGCTCCCCCAGACATGAAAGCGAGTGTTTCCCGTGCTCCCCCATACATGAAAGCGAGTGTTTCCCGTGCTCCCCCATACATGAAAGCGAGTGTTTCCCGTGCTCCCCCATACATGAAAGCGAGTGTTTCCCGTGCTCCCCCATACATGAAAGCGAGTGTTTCCCGTGCTCCCCCATACATGAAAGCGAGTGTTTCCCGTGCTCCCCCATACATGAAAGCGAGTGTTTCCCGTGCTCCCCCATACATGAAAGCGAGTGATTCCCGTGCTCCCCCATACATGAAAGCGAGTGATTCCCGTGCTCCCCCATACATGAAAGCGAATGATTCCCGTGCTCCCCCATACATGAAAGCGAATGATTCCCGTGCTCCCCCATACATGAAAGCGAATGATTCCCGTGCTCCCCCATACATGAAAGCGAATGATTCCCGTGCTCCCCCATACATGAAAGCGAATGATTCCCGTGCTCCCCCATACATGAAAGCGAGTGATTCCCGTGCTCCCCCATACATGAAAGCGAATGATTCCCGTGCTCTCCCATACATGAAAGCGGGTGTTTCCCGTGCTCCCCCATACATGAAAGCGAATGATTCCCGTGCTCCCCCATACATGAAAGCGAGTGTTTCCCGTGCTCCCCATACATGAAAGCGAGTGTTTCCCGTGCTCCCCCATACATGAAAGCGAGTGTTTCCCGTGCTCCCCCATACATGAGAGCGAGTGATTCCCGTGCTCACCTGCCACACCACTTGTCTGTCGGAGCCCTGGATCTAAACCCTGTGTGAGCCCCACACTGACTGCTCAGGCCTAAGGACTGCAGGGGGGGGGGGGGTCACATGCTCTCCATGCGTGAGATGCCTACCTGTTTTCTGTAGGGCTCTAACAAGAAACCAGGGGGGCTGTGGCAAAGCTTACCATTGGTGGGTGAACGGCTGTCTGTTAGAAGAACTTGCTACTTTACCTTGAATGGGCAAAATGACAGGTTCTCTTTATGCTTCATATAGTTAGCTGCCCCACTCAGATTGTATGACCTGCCAAAGTACATGGACACTGCTAAATAACATTTCCGGCCAAAAATTGGTGCAGGGTTTTATGGTTTTGCAGTGTACAACATTTAAGTGTCCCAATGCTACAATTCCATTCGGCAGTACAGTTCTCCTTTTAGCCCCCCCGGTCACATCAAGCCCCATTTGGAAATTGTGCAACTTACAGTGAAGTCGCACGATTTCAAAGTCGGGGGACATGCCGATTTCAGGTGCGATTTGCAAGACATCTGACACACGTCTATACAAATCACACCAGAAGTAGTGCATGGGCTACTTTAGGAATCAGTCTGGCTCCGACCAAGTCAGAACCGCACCGGTATGAGCGCTGTAATAGCGGACAATAGGGTGCGACTTGGCATACAATCTGCAAATCACATGCCAAGTCGCACCTGATGTGACCAGGGGGTAAAACCTTATTCTTTGCTATGGGCAACGCAGACGCATTTCCAGTACCTGGACTTATTCAAGTGCCCCCTACTAAAGTGTATTTAATTATTAAAACGTATTATTTAATTGTAATTCATATTTCAATATGCAGCAGATGAGTTCAGTATTAGTTGGTGAACGCCAACTCTAAACCTGCCATCATGGCAATGTTTTTTCACCCATGTCACTAATCTTCACAGCTAGTTTTCTCAATAGGTGTAAATGATGCTGCTACGGGGGATGGGTGCATGGTGCCCTGTGTTGGGTACAAACACTAATGTTGATTGGTATAAACCAAAGTTTGACTTTTGAAAACATCAGACAAATCTGTGAAACACCCTTTGGTTTCCTGTCATATTCCTGTGTCATTTCCTGTCTTCTTGGTCAGTTGCTGCATGCCCGCTGAAAGTTGGAATTAGGCTTGTAAGGGGCGTGTCGGCTCTATAAACTGATGGGAGGGAGAGGTACTTGGCTGGGATTACAGGGAGGTGGTGATGATCACTAGTAGCGCACACAGCCTGGCCACAGGGACACCATTGCAACCAGCAGCACAATCAGTAGAGCTGTGGGTTTGGAAAAAGCGACATCACTCTCAGCTTGTGGGCATCTCTGTGTGCGGCATTGTATCGCTTTGGGCCATTTCATGAGACTTATCCCTGCCCTACAGACAGGGCTAGGGAGGTAGGCAAGTAAGGTATGTGTGGTACTCTCTGTTAGTAACTCTGCAGGGAGCCAAGACTAGTGGGCAACTGCGGCCCTTCTGCTGTTGTGGAATTACATGTCTCAGGAGGAATTGCAAGGCAGTTACAAGCATGACTCCCACAGGCAGAGGCATGATGGGAAAACTGACAGTTATGCGGGCCATAGATGGGATGAAAAACGGCCGAAAATCAGCCGAAAAAAAAAATCGGCCGATTTTCGGATCATTAGTGCGGTAATCAGACGGCCGTTTTTAGTGATTTTTGCCCTTTTGGATTATCGGTCCTGCTGGAAAATAATCGGCCAAATTTGTCGTTCTGCCGATTTTCGTGGCAATGATGGACAAATCTGCCGATCTTTTTCCGATTTTAAAAATTGCGCATGAGCAGTGACATGAAAGAAGAAGGAAAAGAAGAAAGGGAAACAAATAGAATATGAATGAGAAGAAGAAATAGAATATAAAGAAGAAGCAAAAAAAAGAATTTCAGTCCGATATTATATTTGACATTTAAAAGTATAGCAACATTGTATCTGTTTGTATCTGAATAGAAACATCTGTATCCGAAATGGATACAAATAGATACAATGTTGCAACTTTTTCTTCTTCATATTCTATTTCTTCTGCTTCTTCATATTCTATTTCTTCTTCGTATTCTATTTCTTCTTTTTATTCATTTTCTATTTCTTCTGCATATTCTATAATTGCCGGCCGTAGACGGGACGAAAATCAGCCAACTTTTTTTCTACCAATGGTGGTAACGTCGGCTGATTGACCGATTTTTCGTTTTTCTAAAAAAAAAAAACGGCTGGTTTTCTCCCCGTCTATGGCCTGCATTACTCCCAGAGGTAGACGCACAATGGGACGTTTTATTTCTGCAAGAGGGCTGCTGTTGCCCACCTCTGGATTCGTGCAGAGATTGCCCTTGGAGGTCCCACACTTCTGACCTCTGTGGAATCACAGCAGCGGGTCTCGGTGCTCCTAGTAAGAGGCTACATACAGCAGTGCATGGATACAGAGCACTCATGGCACATCACTCTTCTTTAACCACTTGTCCTCCAGAGGATTTACCCCCCTCCCCTCCTGACCGGCCATTTTTTTGCGTTACGGCGCTGCGTTACTGTAACTGACCATTGCGCAGTCATGCAACGCTGAACCCAAATGAAATTTACCTCCTTTTTTTTTTTTCCAACAAATTTAGCTTTCTTTCAGGGGTATTTGATCGCCTTTGCGTTTTTATTTTTTTGCGCTATAAACAAAAAAAAGACTGACAATATTGAGGGAAAAAACTATATTTTTGACTTTTTTGCTATTAAACATGTTCAGTTAAAAAATTAAATAAAATTTCAGCATAAATTTACGCCAAAATGTATTCTGCGACATGTCTTTGCTAAAAAAAAATAAAATAATCTCAATCTGTGTAAATGAATATGTTTACGTGAAAGTTATAGCGTTTGGAACTGGCGGTATATATACTGAGATTTTTTTTTTCTTTTACTAGTAGTGGTGGCGATCAGCGACTTATAGCGGGACTGCGGTGGACATTCTGACACTGGGCGGAACTGACTTGGTGTCACTGACCTCCCCAGCGACACCAGAACAGTGATCAGTGCTAAAAAAAAAAAAAACACTGACACTGTACTAATGGCACTGGGCAGGAAGGGGTTAACATGAGGAGCGATCAAAGGGTTAAATGTGTGCTGGGAGTGTTGACAAGGGGGCGGTATCAGTGTGCTTCACTGTAATCACACTGCTCTGGATGGCTGTGCTGTGCACAACCATACAAAGCAGTGTGCTTGAGCTGACAGGGAGGAAAACTGTTAGTAAACAAGACGGTTCTCCTCCCTGTCAGAGATCCTCGGAAATCACCAGGCGCTGGCGAGAGCCCGCTACCCGGAAATGCAAAATCACATACATATACACGTGATTTTGCGTACCCGTGCCGCCCTGTAGCAATATCTCTGCTATACAACAGTCAGGAAGCGGTTATTTAGTCCTAAATTTCAAAAGGTAAAAACAATTAAAACACCTCCTGTTGATGAAGGTTTCCCATGCTTGGTGCCCGCTTTCTGAAGGCCTTGGCTTCCACAACGTTGGTAACGTCATCTGTGTTCCTGAGAACTACAGAGGGGAGTGATGAAGACTTCAGATAGGAAGTGGCTGTGCAATGCTTAAGCTGGCCACAGAGAGAAAAGTTCAGCAGGAATTGGCCGAATTTTGATCCATCTGAGAGCAGGCTGGTTGTACTGAAGTCAATCTATCAATCAACTTCAGTACAACCAGCCTGTCAGGTTTTGATTTTTTTTGGCCGATAACTGCTGGCAGCTCTAGCCCCCAGCAGTGATCATTGTATTTCGCTGGTCAGGAAGGCTCCCAGCTGGCAGAACACATTAGCGCTGCGGGAGGGATTCCCCCATCAACACTGACTGTGTTGATGGGGGAACCGAGCAATTTTCTTTCTTTCAACCTGTTGTTGAAGGAACGAAAATTGCATAATGTATTACTTGCCTTACCGTCGCACAGCTGGAAAAAGCGGATTCCCCTGAGGTAGAAAGTAATGGTTACATTGCAATTATGGACAGGCTGGGGTGACCTGGGGGGGGGGGGGGGGGGGGTAGACTTCAGGAGGTAACTACCAAAGCATTGAGAATTATCTGAAAAGTTGGAGATCCTCTTTAAAAGTTTTGTATTTTTTTGGGCTTCGACATGTATTCTGAAATTCCCCCTGACATTTTTTACATATACAGGAGTACCTCGGTTTACGAACGCCTTGGTTAAAGTAGTTTTCGGTTTATGAATAAAATTCCTTTGAAAATAATGGCTCGGTTTATGAATTTTTTACGTTTTTTTTTCGCACTACAAAGTAAGTTTCCCTAGGATGCATTGCGTCTGGAGGTTTATAGCGCCGGCCCCGTGCATGCTGGAGTCTGTGGCAGCACGTGGCATCGAGTGTGGAGGTGTCGGAGTGGTTCTTACATCGAGTTATTGCTTGATTAATCGTGTCCCTGTACAGTATTTATGCCTATAAAAGCCTTTTTCTTTTTATTATTTTCTGACCTCTGGAACGGATTAATTGGTTTTCAATGCATTCCTATGGGAAACCGCGTTTCGGTTTACTAATTTTTCGCAATATGAAACTTCCTGGAGAACGGATTAAATTTTTAAACCGAGGTACACCTGTACTGGAGAACTGACCTGAGTGACACTGACTATTTCATGTCCTCTGGTTGTTAGCTCCTATTCTGGCTGTTTGACAAACGTTGATGAGTGCCGGATGCCGCCGGAGTCATCCGTAAGCCCGGGGACGGTGTGTCCCCAAGTGTCGTCCTATGTCACGTGTGGATAATGTCACTTGGGGTCACCTTCTCTTTCCTTCCTGGACATAATAAAAGTCGGATTAGCTATGTCTTGTAGGAAATATGCTTCAGTCTCCCATCTGTCTTCTGTAGAGCGGATTTTATGTCCTCTTGTTACTGTTAGTTATTTTACCTCATTATCTTTCTGCAACTTATCAGTTGTCAGAGTATTTATAATGCTGCCTTGAAATGAAAGCACTGGTGACTTAAGGAAGAGGGTGTTTATATATCACCACCTCCTAGAACAGTTCACATCCTTGATGAGAACTCTACTTCCACAGTTTGCTGTGACCACACTGCTTACCAGCAGTCACAGCAGGAATGTTGGGGGTCACGGTATCGGTGGTGATGGTGATACTGGTAAACCCATTGATACCCAGCTGGGCAAAACATGGCCACCACTGCTTTATAGGAAGTTTTCATTACTTACACCTTACTGCCTCTAGACAGAGATGTTGGATAAAAAATATATTCATTTCCAAGACGTTAAAGCTTTAAAAGCAGAATCGCTTTGATTGTGGAAGCCAAAATGCATATAAGGGATCCAATGCGCCTGCCAAAGGGTTTGTATTTCTAGCTACACCATTCTGCTGCACAGTACAGCTCTTGTCTGGAAGGACAGAACAGATTTTTCTGTGTTGCAGTTAAGTAGCACTTACAGGTCTTCTTTTCTCCTATCCTATGGCTAGTCAAAGTCCAATCAGCAGACTGACGAGCTCTGTTCTATCACAGTGGTCTTCAAACTGTGGCCTGTGAGCCAGATGTGGCCGTTTGCTTGCCTTTTTCTGGCCCGCAGGGCACTATTCCTCCCATTGGCACCAATGGTGGGGCATCATTCATTCCCCTGAGGCCAAACATGGCACACTATCACTGCCACTGGCCATAGTCTGGCCCCTGTAAAGTAAACTGTCCCTATGTTCAGAAAGTTCTGGTCCCTGTAACGTAAACTGTCCCTATGTTCAGAAAGTTCTGGTCCCTGTAACGTAAACTGTCCCTATGTTCAGAAAGTTCTGGTCCCTGTAAAGTAAACTCCCTATGTTTAGAAAGTTCTGGTCCCTGTAAAGTAAACTGTCTCTGTGTTCAGAAAGTTCTGGTCCCTGTAAAGTAAACTCCCTATGTTTAGAAAGTTCTGGTCCCTGTAAAGTAAACTGTCTCTGTGTTCAGAAAGTTCTGGTCCCTGTAAAGTAAACTGTCTCTGTGTTCAGAAAGTTCTGGTCCCTGTAAAGTAAACTGTCTCTGTGTTCAGAAAGTTCTGGTCCCTGTAAAGTAAACTCCCTATGTTTAGAAAGTTCTGGTCCCTGTAAAGTAAACTGTCCCTATGTTCAGAAAGTTCTGGTCCCTGTAACGTAAACTCCCTATGTTTAGAAAGTTCTGGTCCCTGTAACGTAAACTCCCTATGTTTAGAAAGTTCTGGTCCCTGTAACGTAAACTCCCTATGTTTAGAAAGTTCTGGTCCCTGTAACGTAAACTCCCTATGTTCAGAAAGTTCTGGTCCCTGTAAAGTAAACTCCCTATGTTTAGAAAGTTCTGGTCCCTGTAAAGTAAACTGTCCCTATGTTCAGAAAGTTCTGGTCCCTGTAAAGTAAACTGTCCCTATGTTTAGAAAGTTCTGGTCCCTGTAACGTAAACTCCCTATGTTTAGAAAGTTCTAGCCCCTGTAATGTAAACTGTCCCTATGTTCAGAAAGTTTTGGAGACCCGTTCTATCAGTATGGTCCTTGTTGGCACATGGCTTCTTGTGCTGTCTCCCAGTCTGGGCTCTGGTGCACATGGACTGCAAGAGACTTCCACATTATTATGTTTTGTATTAATATTTACAGAGCTGCAGTATTTGTGCCTTTTTATATGTGCCTGGAGTTCAGTTTCGAAGGATGACAATACCTCCAGACACAAAGCAGTTCCTCCTCTTCCAGTTTTTGTAATGCCATCCTACCAAGATGACCTTCCCAAAACAAAGATGCCGTGGGCCAGTGGTCAGGCCGATTGTGAATAGTAGTCTTTATTATTAGTTAGGTAGATGAAAAAAGATTGGATTAAAAAAGTTCTCCGGCATGAAGATCTTAAGAAAATCTGCCAATTTTATAATTGTTTTATTTTTCCTTCAAAGGTAAATCCTCCAGCTCTGAGCCTTTGATGTTGCGTAGAATTAACTGTTGATAATCTCCCTGTGTTACCTGGATAGATGCAGCGCAGGGGTCGGCCATGTGGAAAGGTGCTGGGCTGTTCTCTCTGCTCACTCCATCTTCCCTAGTCAGAGTGATGCCGAGATATTACAACCACTTTCGTCACTAGAAAGAGTTCATCTATTGAAAATGGTATCTTTCGCTGGATGGTAAAGAATATCTAAACCCTCCAAAAAACAAAAATATTTAATACTGCAGCTTACCACCCCTTAGATGAGGTAGATTGTCACATTAGTTTTATTTTCAGTCTTTTTTTTCTTTACTATCACCTGGTGATACTGCAGAGGACATACTTCCAGTCTTTGGGTGGCTATGCTTGCTCCTTCACTATATCTGTGGTGGAAGCCATGGTTTCCACTCAGGCTGGGCTTCAAACATGACTGACTTTGTTCATTTTCAGTACATGGGAGATGATGGAATTAATAGTTTGCACTAGAAAGATAACATTGTTTTCCTCAGTCTTCCTCTGGGACTAATGCAGGCCATAGACGGGTTGTTTATTGGCCAAATTTTTGTCCGACCGAAAAACCTGCCGATTTTCACACCAATAGTGGGGCAATGCTGTTGGCCGTTTTTCGTGGATCTTCTCGTTTCTTTTTATCGGTCATGCTGTAAAATCTACGAAAAACGGCAGTTTTTCGTAAGCATTGGTGGCAGCATCCATGGCATCAACGACCGATTTTTTTTCGTTTATTGGCCAACAATGGCCAGCGTTACAAACACAGAGATTAAAAAGCCCTTCAGCAGCTCTTGCCCCTCAGTTCTTGTGCCTACAGCATCACCTGCAGATACTCTGTACATCTCCCCGTTTGTTTTTTTTTTTCTCACCTTTCTGGTTCCTGGAGGTACTTGGGAACACCTTGACCAACCAAAAGTTGGATGTCAGGTCAGTGGGTCCTGTTGGCTGGGGGGAGAACACAGGAAATTTGTGTGGCATTGGTTGCCTTGGGCTACAACCTTCCCCCTATTTGTGATCAATGGCTTATATTTCATGCCGACTATGGCAGATCAGTCACTTTTTACGTACGGGGAGGAAACCAGGATACTACTGCAATGGGACATGGGCCTCATGTTGGGTTAGGGATGGAAGGAGCCCTTAGTTTTTTCAAGTCGAAGTGGGCTTCTGATGGCATCATGTCAGTTGCCCATCCCAAAGTTTTATACAATATTGCAACCAGTGCTACTTCTGGTGAGATCTCCACAGCAGTGGGCTGTTGTGATTCAGACACGACTAGACTGCGTCCTTACTTATGGCCACTGGAATGCATGCCTGGCCCCTAGTAGGAAGGGACCAGAATGACCTAATGTTCCTTCTAATGGAGCCGAGACCCAATACCAAAGTGTGTGTGCTTCCAGTTCCTTGGCCACATGTCTGGATGCTGTAGGACAGTGTGATGGATGGCCCCTTCCAGGGTAAGGGACCCAGCAAAACCTGGAGGAGGCAGTGTAAAGGGGCACAGGGTCTTCTGACTCAAAGTTTTCGATTAGTTGTTTAGATTAGCATTCACCTTGTGGTCACTTATGAAACTGTCCTGGAGGATGACTGAGGAATCCTGAGTTGGTATCTGCTAATGCCTTTTCCAGAGATCTTCCAGGATGACAGATTGCCCTCCCTACATTGTTGAGTTTAATTCTTAGGTCATTTGGTACATCTTTGGGAACCGAGCGCTGGGGACTTCTAACCTCTCTTTGACTGCTTCCTGCAGATAGGTAGAACCTATCTCCTGTGACAGTCCTGGATCATACCTGGAAACTGACTTACTAGGTGTTAACTCAGGTTTTTTTGTTTCAGTACAACTCATAGGAAGTGACATGGACACGGCATTTCTGGCATGGTCAACAGGTATTTTCTGTACTTGCTGAAAATGTTACTTGTCTGCAAAATTAAAACTAATGCAGCCACATCATCTAAGGACTGGTAAGCTGTATATATTACATTTTTGTTCTTGGGTTTAGTTATCATTTAGGTTTATTTTAGCTGTGTGCATGCTTTTTTGTGGATGCCAGTGCAAAATAAATTGAAAATGAAGTTGCATTTGAGTTGTCTGGTGGGCTGAGTAGGATCCCTGGCGTCTTTTATGCTTTAGATACAGGATCTCCCTCCCATATTTCCCAACTCTAGCTCTTGTCCAGCTGTATATTTTGGATGTTCCTTTCCTCTTTTGTGTATTCCGGCTCCTTGTTTACAGCAGTCACTATGGTCTCTGCAACCTCCGAAGACTGACCGTTGCAGTGAACACTACATAGGTTACAATAAGCTGTTGTATGGCCTGTTATAGCGTGGTACGTATGTTTTCTATGTTTACCGTTGCAATATTTTATTTTGCGCTGTATGCAGTATATTTGTGTATTTTAGACCATTTACATGTAAAGACCTACTTCTGCACCTGCTAACTACAAGGTTTAAGTGTACCTTTACAGTATGAAATAAATGCTTTGCTTTGACAGTGGATGGAGTAGGCAGATCCTGTTCTTGTTTACGTGACATTTTATATTTATAGCTTTTTGGGAAAAATCGCTTTTGTTGAGCGGGAAAAAGAATCCTCTCCGGGCCAGTGAAATGCATTTTAAGGAATTTAGCAAACTTCTGCTGGTGACCGGGGTTTTAAGGCAAGACACAGTGGCTAGTACTTCCGCCTGGGTCTTTGGGTCGAATCCCAACCACGGCACCACCTGCCTGGAGTTTGCATGTTCTCCCTGTTCCTGCGTGGATTTCCTCCGGGTGCTCCGGTTTCCTCCCACACTCCAAAGACATGCTGGTAGGTTAATTGGCTCCTGTCTATATTGTCCCTAGTATGTGTATGTATGAATGTAAGTTAGGGACCGTAGATTGTACGCCCCTTGAGGGTTAGGGACCTTAGATTGTACGCCCCTTGAGGGTTAGGGACCTTAGATTGTACGCCCCTTGAGGGTTAGGGACTGATGTGAATGTACAATATATATGTAAAGTGCTGCGTAAATTGACGGCGCTATGTAAGTACCTGAAATAAATAAGACAGGTATAAATGGGTCCTGAGGGTTGTGAAAGGAATCCTATACAAATTCCCCATGAACTGTGCTCTGGAATGTCATCTGTGACCCAGTGCGGCAAGGCAAGAGTGTTTATTTTATTTATTTCAGGTACTTCTATAGCGCCATCAATTTACGCAGCACTTTACATATATATTGTACATTCACATCAGTCCCTAACCCTCAAGGGGTGTACAATCTAAGGTCCCTAACTTACATTCATACATACACATACTAGGGCCAATTTAGACAGGAGCCAATTCACCTACCAGCATGTCTTTGGAGTGTTAACCACTTTGGCCATTGTGATTATACTAGCCGTGTTCTAGCATCTTACTTTCAGGAGGAACTTCAGTCATCGGAGGTGGCCTTTTTACAGTGTACAAGCAACAATGGCTTCATTTAGTAAGACTGCGCAAAAGTAATGTACTGTATGCGCAAAGTGCAATAACCTGGATTTTTGCCATTCATCTGTTTGGAGCAGGAATGTGGGATGCTGATTGGTCGCTGTGGGTCACTGCTCTCAGTCTATCTTAGGTCACATGCACACAGGATGTTTTGCAGACTCTCCTAGAAGTCTTTCTCCCGGCAGCAGCATTTTGGCAGAAAAAAAAGTCTGACGCTTGTAAAAGTATCTAAAGCAGGGGTGGCCAACCTGCGGCTCTCCAGCTGCTGCAGGACTACAAGTTCCATCATGCCTCTGCAAGTCAGTAACTTCCCATCTTTGCAATGCCTCATGGGAAATGTAGTTCCACAACAGCTGGAGAGCCACAGGTTAGCCACCCCTGATCTAAAGCTTTTACAAGTTTTTAGGTGCATATACAGGCTTTAATTCATTTCATTGGCCGGAATAACAATTTATTCTGGGTGTTAAAAATGTATTTATTTCAGATACTTATATAGCGCCGTCAATTTACGCAGCGCCTTACACACACACACACACACACACACACACACATATATATATATATATATATTACATTCACATCAGTCCCTAACCCTCAAGGGTTGTACAATCTAAGGTCCCTAACTCACAATCATACATACACATTCTAGGGCCAATTTAGACAGGAGCCAATTAACCTACCAGCATGTGTTTGGAGTGTGGAAGGAAACCGGAGTACCCGGAGGAAACCCACGCAGGCACAAGAACATGCAATCTCCAGGCAGGTGGTGCCATGGCTGAGATTCGAACCAACGACCCTACTACTGCCAGGTAGAAGTGCTAACCATTTAGGCACTGTGCTGCCCATAAGATGATAAACCCTCAAGTGCTAAATGTGCCTAGTGTTTTGGCGTGTTTAACATTGTCAAGCGTTTTTTCTGCCAAAACCGCAGCTCCTGGACACAGTGTTTTTTTTTTTCTTTTTGTTTTTGTTTTGTTTTTGTTTTTCTGCCTCTAAAAGCTCCTGTCTTTAAATGCTGCTAAAAGCCTATGTGTGCATGAAGGGATAGGCTAACATGCCAGGGAGGTTAGAGGTAGGACAAATAAAACGCCTGACGCCCCTAGAAGCAGCTACAAAAACATGCAGTGCACATGAGGCCTTACACAGAACCACCCCTTCTTTCCAAGCGATACATTTGGAGGTACTGCAGTCATTGTATGTAAAGAACAGATCAAATTTGTGAAATAAAATTCTACCATTTTCCCACCAACAGTTTATTGAGATCCATAATACTTTCTTGTTGAAGTGAATTGCTCTTTCCAACATACAAAAGGCACAAGAAAGTTTTAAACCCTGTGAGGTTGATCATGGCAATGGGCACAGACAATACTGACTTTCAGAGGCTATGTAATCTAGACATGTCCTTCTCTATGATAGCCATATTAATGCGGCAATACAGTCAGTGTGCGGCACATTGGCTGCGGCCCTTGAGGCTGGCACTTCAGCTTATAATCGACTCCTTCGAACTGATGCAGGGTCCAGCCTGGGCATGTGAAGCTGAAGGATGCTGATCAAAAGCCTTAGTAAAGATGAACCTTGGACACACAAGCTTCTATATAAATCTATTCCCTATACTCCTAGAGTGTAAGCTCCCAGGATCAGGCCCTCCTATCCCTCTTGTACTGAACTGTATTGTTGCTGTATTGTCTCCCTTTACATTGTAAAGCGCTGAGCAAACTGTTGGCGCCATATAAATCCTGTATATTAATAGTAATAATAATTATTATTATTCTTATATTTTGGATCATTTTTTTTTACAAAGCAGCATTTATTTTGAAATTAGATCAGAGTGGCTGCCATATTTTTTTTTCTACTAGCTGTAATAAAGGCATTTTTCAGGTAGGCCTTTATATCAGATGGGAAAACAAAGCTAAAGATCAAAACTGACCCCCCCCCCCCTATAATTTCCATAAAAGAAACTTTTTAAATTCAAGCCAAGCCTCAGCTACCTGCCAAGGGTTTCTGTCCAGACGATACAAACAAATCCTTTCGTTTCCATTTACAGACTATCTAGATAGATATAATAATAATATTCCTCAATAGCCACAAAGGATCTAAATCCACATTGTGTGTTTACAAACTCCGCTATTATCTTGTAAAAGTGGCAGTGACATCATTGCGCTGTGCAGAGAGCTGTGGGAGAGGCCCAGTAGACTCCACCTTCTACAGGCTGCCTGCAGAAAACTACAGGAGGGGGAGGAGACAAGACCGGTCACCCTCCACAAGGAGAGAGAGCATTTTTTTAATTACTGGAATCTCCGTGGTTTACATTGGATTACTGCATAGATCTGGAAGAAATACACAAAGTAAAGTACCGAGGTTCAAGTAAGAATACTCGTGCCTCTTGTATTTAGACAATATTCGCTGATCCCAGGGTTTTTAGCTCTTAGCTGATCACATTATAGCATGACTATATTCATTAACTCCATAATATTTTTATATATATATATATATATATATATATATATATATATATATAAAAATTTAGAATGTACCTTTAAAAATGTCCCCCCACATCTACTGGCAATTGGCACGCAGCGAACAAGCCGCACACTGTCTGTTGGGCCTTATTGGCATACATGTGCCCCTAAAGAGCTGCAAGCACTCTCTACGGTTAATTAAACATATGGTGATGATACTCAGGCAACAGACAGATGCACACGATCCATCAAAGGGTAACAAGAGTTCTTTTCAGGCATCAAAAAAAGATGTATTCAAGTCCTATACATTCTAAAAACACCTGAATTTAAAAAATATTCCTTTTAATGAAATAAAAAAAAAATAAAACTGCAGTCAAACACAATAAATGAATACAGTGATAACACAGTTTCATTCCTATGTCTCCAGCAATTTATGGAAGGGACTGTAATCTGTGCTCTTATTTGATAATCTTAAAAAAATAAGTGTGTTTACAAAGACGATGGCTTTATTTTGGTCATTGAGGGTTTTTATTTTTAGGTGGTGGCGTAGCCACCGCTAATTAGGCATCAAGAGGACCTATTTCCTGTGCTTACCTGCTGCAACCCTTTTGTGTTCTGGAGTATGTTGGGGAAGGTTTGCTGATGAGGGTGGGATTGCACTGTGTGTTCTATTGTTTGTGGCCCAGGATAATTGGAAGCCCCTATTACCCATCTTTTAAGTTTGTGTTTTGTTTTTTTTTACAGTAAAAGTTCCAACTAGAGGCAGGCACCACAAGATGTCGGCTCTCATCTTTACTAGCCAGAAAACCCTTCACTGTGTTCCCCACTGAAACTACGTTCTCTATGTTACTAAGGGCCTGGCTTCAGGACTAAACCCTGCAAACTGCCATTTAAGTGTCCAGAGTTTGTGCCTCAGGGGACAATAAGAGCATTCTCTCTGAACATGGCAATGGCCCTTGGAAGGATCCAGCAACAAAGTGACTCTCATTTTGTGGCATAGCACCCCTAACTGTCTACGCTTAGGCTAAAGGGAGCGTGCTTCAACTCGACACTAGTGACCTAGGCTACAGTACCCCTAACTGGCCCAGTATAGGCCAAAGGGATTGTGTTACAACCTAACACTAGTGGCATCATTACCTGACCCTGCATGGGCCACGGGAAGCATGCTACTCCTTAACACCTGTGGCCTAGGTTATAGTACTGCAAACCTACCCTGCATAGGCCACGTGGGGCATACTGAAAATTTTACATAAAAAGCCTAGGCTAAAGTACCACTTACTGACCCTGTATAAACAAAGGGAAGCATGCTACAACCTAACATGAGCTTAGGCTATATGGTACTGCTAACTTACCCTGCATAGGCCAAGTGGTGCATACTGCAACCTTACACTAGTGGCCTAAGCTAAAGTACTAATGACTGAAGCTTCAGAGGCTAAGGGGAGCATGCTACAACCAAACACTAGTGGCTTAGGCTGCAGTACCACCGAATGACACTGCACAGGCCAAGGGGAGCATACTACAACCCAACACTAGTGGCCTAGGCTATAGTGCTGCAACCCAACACTGGTGGTCTAAGCTATAGCGCTGCAACCTAACCCTGGTGGCCTAGGCTATAGCGCTGCAACCTAACCCTGGTGGCCTAGGCTATAGCGCTGGAACCCAACACTGGTGGCCTAGGCTATAGCGCTGCAACCTAACCCTGGTGGCCTAGGCTATAGCGCTGCAACCCAACCCTGGTGGCCTAGGCTATAGCGCTGCAACCCAACCCTGGTGGCCTAGGCTATAGCGCTGCAACCCAACCCTGGTGGCCTAGGCTATAGCGCTGCAACCCAACCCTGGTGGCCTAGGCTATAGCGCTGCAACCCAACCCTGGTGGCCTAGGCTATAGCGCTGCAACCCAACCCTGGTGGCCTAGGCTATAGCGCTGCAACCCAACCCTGGTGGCCTAGGCTATAATGCTGAAATCTAACACTAGTGGCCTTGGTTATATTATTGCAACCTAACACAAGTGTCCTAGGCTATTGTACTGATAACTGATCCTGCATTGGCCAAGGGAAGCATTGCACTACAACCTAACACTAATAGTTGTTGGCTGGTTAATTAGTCAGCAGCAGTCGCACCCTCATCAGCTATACTAAGGGCCCGTAACCAATTAATACAGATATAAAGGTTGACAATAGTCCTGTAGCCTAATATCCACCCCCTATCCCCAGGCCTGTCATCTACCTTTAGAAGAGAAGTCTAAGAAATTAAGTTGAAGTTTTGCATCACTTAAAAAACACTGGGGCTGGGAGGCCTAGGTACAAAACAGTCTCTTGTCACAAAGGGGTTTATTTACTAAAGCTGGTTCACTCAGAATCTCATGCACCTGGGCATGGTAGCCAATCAGCTTCTAACCTCAACTTGTTCAATTAAGCTTTAGCAATAAAACCTGGAAGCTGATTGGTTTCCATGCAGAAGTGTGTGAGATTCTGAGTGAACCAGCTTTAGTAAATAAACACCAAAATGTCTGCCACTAGCAAGCACAGGAAACAGTCAGACTAACACAGCAAATCAGAACTTGTGGGGTAAATACAGCAGTTTAGGAAGTTTGCAACAGTCTAGACTTTTTTTTTTGCTTGATCCTACAAAAGACATTTGCAAACAGTATTTTGTTGCAATATAAGGTCTAAGTGTTCTATAATGGAATGTTTACATTAGCGTTAAGGAAACTTGTTTTGTGGTGACATTTTGTTGGGGTTTTTCTTACTAGGCTTAATAGTAGCACATAGCACAGATGACCCTCCGGTCTTCAGATGTACTTCTTCTTCAAATACCAGTAGGCAAAATATCCCATTCCTCCCAGCGAGCCCATGAGGAAAGATGCCCCGAAGAAAGATGGCGGTTTTCGCTTCACCAGTCGGAAGGCATTGGGTAAGACAGCAGACAGCAGGGTCGTGTGGATGTCTCCAAGCACTCTCCGGAATGCATAGCGCTTCTGTATCCTCTCAAAGTAGGACTGTAAGTTTGGTCTACTCCCGTCTTCCCAGTGTTTTTTGGAAAGTCCAAGGAACTTGAGTCGATGTAATGTGGCTCCCAAAAGTATGTCAGCTAAGGTGAACATGTTTCCACAAAGCCAAAGTTCACATTTCCGGCCTGGAAAAAAAAAAATATGTAGCTTTGATTGTTCATAATCATCACTTTCAGAATGAGTATTCCTTTAATGATTATGGGAGAAGCAGACTTGATTCGGTTAGTTAAGACTAACCTACATGCTGTAGACAATAACTTTGCCTGAAGGCTTCTAAGTTTTTTTTCATGCTGGAAATATAATACAGCCAGTGGGTCTGCTCTAGGACCTCTTGCCCAGTTGGCACTGCATCCATATAAGACGCCCAAAACACTTCACCTTCCTAAACTAGCCACTGTAGAATGAGCATACGTTATATGATCTATTTCATCCACTCCGCCAGTCAATCCCTGAGTCGGATCTCTACTTCCATCAATGCATACCACACCCTGATGAACCATTTTATGATCCCGAAATGTATTGGATACAGTACATATACGTAACAATCAGTTTACTCTTTCATTCCAAGACATCCAAGCAGCACCATCAGTTTTGAGCAGGTAAAGGTTAAAACCCCATCAGATTTTTACACTGGTGATATTTCCCTTTACTTCCTGTCCTACAGATGCAACAGGAAGTGAGAAGAAATTTCTACGAAGTGAGAAGAAATTTCTACAAAGTGAGAGGAACCGTCTGTTTGGACAGTTGTTAGCAGAATAGGTTTCCCCATTGGAAGATTTGTCCTCACCTCTTTTTCTGGAGACAGCTGTAAAATGTTGGATTCTCCATCACTTTCTGTCTCGGTGGTCATTAGGACAATTAGAGAAGGGGAATCTACCTAACGGACCAATACCTGATAGGTTCTTCCCCACACTAGCCAAAAAACTGTTTTTATGGCAGTAGATACTGTATTAAAGCATGAGAACCAAGCTGCCTAGGCCTTGGATCGCATAACTAAGCTTGACTGAAGTTTCTCTTGGTCTATGAAAAGGTTTTCATGTACTCCAAATATTAATGTGAATTGGTAATGCCCATGTGTCCCATTGATTCATATGAGGGGTAAGTTTTAAAGCCCAACTAAAGTTGCAGCAATAGATAAGCAAGTCAGACTTTTTGTACTAGCATCTTCCTTGTTTTACTAGTCCTATGTCTACTTTGCTATTACAGCAGTTGTGAAGGGTGTTTAAATATGACGGTGTAGTTCACCCAGATCTGGTCTACCACACCCCTTCTCTACAATTCAAATTTGTGCTGAGGGGTGGGGCTGTTACTCAGCTCTGCCAGCACAGACCACTGCAGTGTGAGGATAGATAGAAGCATTTTCACTGAGATAATAGGGTATTTAGGGGCATGTTCTAGTAATAAAGAACAGTCACAAATTATAACATGATGTGTTACAGAATTTTAAAGCGCTACAAAGGTGTGGGACTGAATATTTGGGCTTTAATGATAAGACCAACGACATTAGTGTGAGTAATGAAATTCAATATTACATGTAGATGGCTCTTCAAACCCTGGGTCTCCCCCTGGAAATAAGGGACAGTTTGTACCAGGGGCGGACTGACAACTCATGGGGCCCTCAGCAATAGGGGATCATGGGACCCCTGTGTCCTTGCCCACACTCAAAGCACACTCAAAAAAGGCACCAGGGGCATTTCATGGGGCCCCTGACTGACCCCGGGCCCTCGGGCACTGCCCGAGTGCTCTAATGGTCAGTCCGCCCCTGGTTTGTACCTAAGCCATTGCACGCTTTATGAATGCCCTCTGCAGTTCCCCGTCCTTCCTGGAAGGCTGAAATGCCACCAGCCTCAGTGATGTCACTGGAGAACAGATATCTTCATGAATATGGATTCTTCGACAGAACAATCGCTACTATACATGAACATATCCTGCAGTTCTGCTGTGTGTGGATGGCAGGGTAAAGATGAGATTGCAGAATAATAATACAGCAAGGAGAAGAATGTGAGATATAAATAGATAGGAGGAGTAATAGATAGGACTGACAAGGACAAATCTGCAGAATAGGTTACAGTTCTGTAATGTCTTCCACACAGGGTAGAATAGGGTAGGATGACCAGCAGGGGGAACCACAAAGAATGTACCTTTTCTTACTATAGCTTCTTTAATGTAAAGGAAGATCTATTTAGATGATGGAACGATCTCATAGTAACCCTGTCAACAAGATCTCTGCTCCTGGTTTCCCAGGTGTACCCCACGTGCCACAGCAAGCATAAAAGGATTGGGATTGAATTCTCTGATGGATCTTGTCCAGAAAAAGTAGGATTTTGTAGTTCTAGCATGTGCCTCTCAATGGCAGCCTTTAGCAAAGTTTGTACTGCAGAGGAACTTTCAGGTTTCAGATATTGGGGAACACTTACTTAAACCAATTCATTGGCGTTCAATGGGAGAAGTGTTCCTCACATTAGTGGTCAGTAGGAAGACAGCACCCCTTACAGTGGTGGTCAGAATGCCTCCCTTACAGTAAAAAAAAAGATCATTGGTCTTATGCTCTTACCTTTGCCAAGTGACATTGACCCTGAAACTAAGCGGGCTCCATCAAGTATTAGTCAATCAGCCACAGCTCAAGAACCCCTAACATTCTCTTGAAGAACCCTGGTTGAAAATGGATGCTCTATATAATAAAACACAGACTAGTTGATCCAGGAAATATCCAATTTCCTCTCGGAATCAGGGAGGAATTTTTTTCCCTGCAGGAGCAAATTGGATCATGCTTTGCTGGGTTTTTTTTGTCTTCCTCTGGATCAATTGTGGGTATAGGATTATAATTTTTTTTTTAATGGTTGAACTGGATGGACTTTTGTTTTTTTTCAGCCAGACTAACTACGTAACAGACAGCAAATGGGCTAAATGTAAAAAATAAAAACAGTATTTACTACGGCCATGTAATCAGAAAAATTGTACATATTGTACAAGATGTTGGGGAATCCATTTAAATAGCAGGTCTGGATGTCATTTTATGGGCTTCTGAACAAAATGAGTTGACTTAATGGTGGCAATATAGAATGTTCTGATGAACGTAATTCCAACCAGTTTAAAACTCCTTTGAAAGTGAAGGCATTTTAGATTCTGGAAAGTTGTTTAGGAATCCTCATGTTCTCAGTGTCCCAGCAAACCTCATGCTAAAGAAGCCACTTCTAATCTTCTATATCTAATACGTCCTGCACTCTGCCCCTCAGCAATTCAATGCAGTTGCTTTCTCTTGGCCCCTAAAGATCTCTCATTGAGCTAGCATATGACTGATTGTTCCTTCTGTGCCTATCTTCTACCACATCTTTCAATTATTTACCCATTCACTGTAGATCTACATTCATTGGCCTGATGACATCATGCTTTGTGATGGATCTAACAGTGGTTCAGTGTTCTGTAGGTGCCCTGTGACCTTCTGACTTTACAAAAGTTATCGTTTAAATAAATGAAAAATCTAAATGTAGGTTAAATATCCTTATAACAACCATAGGAGGTGGGTGAGAGATCTCATCTACTGGGTGGGTGAGTATGTGGGTGCTTTACTTTCATCAGTCAACCCATACCTGTCATTAATATTGGGTGGCTTGACTCTTTAATTTGTTTAGAACCTCCACTTTATTCCGACAGCAGAGTGAAGACCGCTAGGACAGCAGGAGAGGGGTACAAGTCTCGTTATGCTAATTACCGTAAAATGCATTGGAGATGTGAGATTGGATCCTAATGGGACTCGGTAAAGGTCACATAAATTATTAATCCTCTGTCTAAGCATTAAAGAAAAGGGGAAGGTGAAAGCAAAGCAGATATATATATATAGAGAGAGGGAGAGAGAGACCAGCGTGCTGATGCATCTACTGCCTGACAAGCAACTCTGCCTTTTGCCATATAAATGTTTCATAGCCTGTTCTTGAGACATGTCACCGCCATTATCAGAGCATCTCCTCACCTTCTCACTTCTCATTTTTTATACATGAAAAAAAATGCAGCTCTAGGAGTGAGACAACACGATTCTGAAAGCCAAACTCTTAACTCAGAGATATAAGAAGGCAAGGTCAACTCAATCATTAAAATCTCATGGAGATGTCGACACGTTAATGTAATTTCCAAAGTCATCTTCAATATTTTCAAACCCTATGGCTTTCAGTACACTAGTACCTGGTGATCCTGCCATGAAGGTCCTTGATCAGCCTGTCAGCTGGATGTCTGCAGGACCCTATCACAAGGGCTTCTCATGGGAGACTACAAGTGGACATTTACACACATTCTGCAGACATGGTCCACTGTTGTCACCGTCAGGGAACTCGCCCAGAGATGCCATACAGCCGTTGCTGATCCTGCCACGAAGGTCCTTGATCAGCCTGTCAGCTGGATGTCTGCAGGACCCTATCACAAGGGCTTCTCATGGGAGACTACAAGTGGACATTTACACACATTCTGCAGACATGGTCCACTGTTGTCACCGTCAGGGAACTCGGCCAGAGATGCCATACAGCCGTTGCTGTTCACGTAGGCGAGAATTGGCTGATCCTTACCTGCTTCTGATCTGTGTGTATAAATGCAGGCCTTGCTGGTGCCCCATCTCAGACTGGCAGCCAAGGGCAAGGTCTGCATTCACTAACCACATGACCACCTTGTAAAAAGAAAATCCAATGACACAGCATCCCTCTGTGTGTTAAGAATCATTAGTAACTTACCACAAATAAAACTCTTATCAAAACCCATGCCAATAACCTGACTTTAGGCCCTTTTCTGGGAAAGCAGTCAACCAATCAAATTAGTAGGGCAGAGCAGAATTCTGGGAAGTCAGTTCACAGACAGAATACTGATGCTATGGTTGCAGGAAAGAAATTAATATTTCTTGGCAGCTTTAGAAAATCATAATTGAATTGAAATGAAAAAGTCACTCTACATAAATATGTATTTTGTAACCTTTAAAAGCAAAACTCTAGTTTCCTTAAAGTGTTACTAAAAGCAATTTTTTTATTTTCTGAATTAAAATAACAAACTTGTTATACCCACCTGCTCTGTGCTGTGGTATTGCACAGAGTGGCCCTGATCCTCCTCTTTTTTGAGTCCTCTGTCTGTGATCCTTGTTCCTCCTCTTCTTTGTGTGTCCCCATGGCAAGCTGTTTGCGGTGAGGACAAATGCTGCGTGCTCGCTCCCGACCTGTGTGTCTATGGAGCCGCACTCCATAGACACAGAGAGACTTGGCCATGCCCTCCACTTCCTCTTCACTGCACTTGATTGACAGCAGCATTAACCAATGGCTCTTGCAGCTGGTGAGTCCCTGTGAGTGGAGAAGAGAGGCAGCCCTGCTCAGTGCTGATCTCTTCTCCCCTCTGTTCCCCTTCACACAGGGAAGGGGGAGCAGAGGGAACTTAAAAACATTTTTTACCCAGGGGCGGACTGGCAACTCATGGGGCCCCCGGGCAATAGGGGATCATGGGGCCCCTGTGTCCTTGCCCACACTCATACCACACCCAAAAAAGCCTATGAAAGGTACCAGGGGCACCTCATGGGGCCCCCTACTGACCCCGGGCCCTTGGGCAATGCTCGAGTTCCCCAATGGTCAGTCCGCCCCTGTTTTTACCTTAATGAAAACAGTGCATTAAAGTAAAAAATTTATTTACGTTTTTAGTATCACTTTAAAACCAATACAACATACTGTATATAATTACTACACGGAGGATAGTCCTAGCATGGCATCCCCAGCAATGTCTTTAGATTTAGTGCACTGGGAGTATCACACTGGAACAAATCATGTGATTACAGCAAAGGGAAAAATCTCCCAGTTAACATCCTGAAAGATTTCAGCAAGTGCACTGGAATGGACCATTTCCAAATCAAGAGAATAAAATCAAGTCAAATCTGCGACAATTGCTAAAATCCTTTCATCAACACAATCAATTCACAAATCTTTACAGAAGAATAAGAATCTTTACTTTCAGCCATTTGACTGTAAATTCCAAATCTAATTGTACTCACTACTCAGTTGAAAATAACTGTCATTTAAAAAAAAAAAAAAAAAAAAAAAAAAAAAATATATATATATATATATATATATATATATATATATCATCTTGTTGTATCAGCCTTGTGAATAGGGCCTAATGTGAAAAGCTGATCTAGGAAAGGAAGGAATCTTTTCATTTTTTTTCACCACAAAACTGGAGCTTCACCTAAATACAGAACTAGTATGATAAGCTTTACTTAAATACAGAACTAGTATGAGATGTTTCAGCCAATCGTTATCTGCTCATAACAGAAATGTCAGTTTGGAGTGGACTAATCTTTTAACACATACAGTAATATTATAAATTGGATTACATTATCACATTGATGCAGTATATGGGAAAGAACAGGAAATTAAACCAACTGCTTTCTTTTCCCTTTTGCTCCAGTTTCACTAATTAAAATAGCCTTAGTGCTATATAATATACATTTAATTTTTTGCTCATGGCATTTGTAATTAAGGCAAAATGATACAAATCATTACGATCTGTATGAGATATATACAGTATATACACTATATTGCCAAAAGTATTGGGACGTCTGCTTTTACACGCACATGAATCTTAATGGACTCCTAGTCTTAGTCCGTAGGGTTCAGTATTGAGTTGGCCCCGCCCTTTGCAGTTATAACAGCTTCAACTCTTCTGGGAAGGCCGTCCACAAGGTTTAGGAGGATGTTTATGGGAAGGTTGGACCATTCTTCGAGAAGTGCATTTGTGAGGTCAGGCACTGATGTCGTATGAGAAGGCCTGGCTTGCAGTCTCCGCTCTAACTCATCCCAAAGGTGTTCTATTGGGTTGAGGTCAGGACTCTGTGCAGGACAGTCAAGTTCCTCCACCCCAAACTTGCTCATCTATGTCTTTATGGACCTTGCTTTGTGTACTGGAGAGCAGTCATGTTGGAACAGGAAGGGGCCATCCCCAAACTCTTCCCACAAAGTTGGGAGCATGAAATTGGCCATAATGTCTTGGTATGCTGATAACTTAAGAGTTCCCTTCACTGAAACTAAGGGGCCAAGCCCAACCCCTGAAAACCCCCCCCCCACACCATAATTCCCCCTCCACCAAACTCTACACTTGGCACAGTGCAGTCAGGCAAGTACTGTTCTCCTGGCAACCACCAAACCCAGACATGTCCATCAGGTTGCCAGACAGAGAAGCGTGATTGGTCAGTCCAGAGAACACATCTCCACTGCTCTAGAGTCCAGTGGCGGCGTGCTTTACACCACAGCATCCGGCGCTTTGCATTGCACTTGGTGATGTAAGGCTTGGATGTAGCTGCTCGGCCATAGAAACCCATTCCATGAAGCTCTCTACACACTGTTGATGTGCTAATCTGAAGGCCACATGAAGTTTGGCAGTCTTTAGCTATTGACTCTGCAGACAGTTGGTGACTTCTGCGCACTGTACGCTTCAGCATTCACTGACTCTGCTCTGTCATTTTACGTGGCCTACAGGTTGGTGGCTGAGTTGCTGTTGTTCCCAGTTGCTTCTACTTTGTTATAATACCACTAACAGTTGACCGTGGAATATTTAGTAGCCAGGAAATGTCACGGATGGACTTATTGCACAGGTGACAACCTATCACGGGACCACGCTTGGAGTCACTGAGCTCCTGAGAGCGACCCATTCTTTCACAAATGTTTGTAGAAGCAGTCTGCATGCCTAGGTGATGATTGTATACACCTGTGGCCATGGAGGGGATTGGTACACCTGAATGTAATGATTTGGAGGGCTGGCCCAATACTTTTGGCAATATTCATATATTCTTTGCTTTACAAGTAAACATCAAATAAATATTCCTACAGCACCACTGGTTTAGCTAAACAGACAACATAAGTGACAAAGCTCACTTTGAAGATCTGAAACTTTGTACTCAACTGTATAAGTCACTGCTGTGAAGACTCGTGCACTTTAGTCATTAGCAGGATTTATTCACTAAAGCTGAAAAGGATGCAATGCTAACAGTGTTGCAAAGCAGGAGGTGGGAAGGGGTAACCTGTTGGAACAACTGCATGTTCTTAAGTGTTGTCACTCTTCCATCCACCCCTACTGTACTATAGTGTATGGGTACAAGAATATATTACTTTACAGACTTCTAGGCTAATATATACAGCATGTTTCTTCATTATAACGTGATCGTAGCTGGAATACCTTCCTACTCAAGAAATGTGTAATGCCTGTGTCCCCTGTCACATGCCGTGGTTCCATCCTCCAGCCTCTATGTCACTGCTGTACATTGTAGTAACATCTGGGTTGAAAGAAGAAACTGCAGCACACTGTGGGGGACACAGGCATCAGACACCCCTGGAATTGATAGATTTTTTTTTTGTTTTTGTTTTTTTAGAACTGGTTGGGTTACTTTAAACAATAAGAGAAGGAGATAGCATAGCAGGGGATCACTACTAGCACCACAAATAGACCCGCTTTTAAAAATGTTGTCAGGACCGGGATTTAAACCAGTGACCTCTGCTTGTCTGGCAGTGGATCTTCTTGCTGAGCCACCTGAGATGTTGAACAGTTCCCTGTCTGATCTCTTAGGACAATCTTGTCTTGTCTCTTGCATCTGCTAAACCTTCAACCTTCTGCTCATTCCATGAACTTCCTGTTTTAAACTATGTCTATGCACTTCCTGTTTGCCAGATTAGTGTGCTGTCTCCAGCCGATATCTTACTCCTTTGCATACCTGCATTTGATCTTATTCTCACTTCCACTTGTTACTGATCTTTGGCTTGTTCTTTGACTACGCTTTTGCTTGATCCCAAGCTGCAGCCACTTGTTAATGACCTTTGGCTTGTTCCTCGACTATACTTCCACTTGATCCCCTGGTACTGGACTCCAGCTTACTCATCTCCTGATGTGGCGATCCCCAGGACCACAACCTGGTACTAGCACACAGCAAAACCCATCTCCACTATCGGGAGCTCTGGTGAATACCAGTTAGAGCTTAGAACCTTCACCTCAGGTAAGCCCGCATCATCCTCCAGAGTGAACATCTTGTGTAATTGCCGGTGGGAGCCTCTCTACTGCCAAAGCTACTGATCTCCAAGCCTAACCCCTGACCATGACAAACGTACAAATTCATACGATACCTTCATATTCAATTTTCCTCTTCTCCAGCTCAGCCTCAATCTGATCCAGGACCATGGCTAACTCAAAGAGAATTTTCTTCAAGTTGTTCACATTGTCATGTTCCAATATTTTAGCCTGGAAAAAGAACATGTTCACAAATATGTTATAGATGACACTACTAGTATATAGAGTTTTCATGCACATACTGCTTACAGGAACGGTACTATTATGAATGGCAAGCCTTCTACAAGTGAATACGAGATTCTGTACAAGGGAATTTGTCTTCTGAATTGCTTTGTTTACTGATATAAGTTACTGTGATTTCAAAAGCAACTCAACATATTTCAGAAACCGCTTGAAGCACCTCAAAAACAGCCAACAACCCATAAGCTGATAAGCTCCTCAGAAGCCAGTCAACAGCAGGTGAAAGCAACTCAAAGTGGAGTCAAAGCATTCTGTGTTTGACTTGCTCCTAAGTCTGATGCCTATATACACTCTTAAGATACAGGTCTGGGTGGACACAGGTGAACTTGAATGGCAATGGTACTCTCAGCAGCAAGTAAATACATTCACTGACCTACTAATGCTGTTCACCTTCGCTGAGGAGCAAGTTGTGTTATACAGTAGGGTATACTTTAGCATAACTTAGAACATGGTCTTGCTCCATAATCCAATTAATGTGCCACCCATAGCCTTTCAGACACTCCTATTGGTTTCTGGGAAGGTGGTGCTTGGCTAAGGCCTCTTTACAAAGTGCAGCTTTGATCAATAGGCTAAATTAAAGATCATTTGCTCAGTAGTTGAGTTACTAGTCATACATTAGGTCTAAAACTGGTATGTACATGGCAGGCTTGTTTTTCAGGGCTTGAGTAGGGCTTTCATAGTGCCTCTAGGCAGAGTTGAAGCCTCTTGGAAATCATTGTGAGCTTTGCCCACCCTTTCTGAATGCAGTGTATTTGTTTTTTTTCTTAATGTGACCAAGAATATCCAAGATTGTGTTCATCACAAGTTGAAGCAAGAGAATTCTCTTTTAACCAATGTGTTCTTTGTCTATTTAGACCCTTGTAGATTAAACAATGAGCTTCTTTATGGAATAATAAGCCAAGTTCCATCTCTTGCTCTTGATGGCACCCTCTCTTCTGGTGGGTCAGGGGCAAATGCTCTTTTTGCTCCCTTGTCTAAAATGACCTAGAGTAGAAGTCCCCAAATGAGTCTCCGAGTAGTTAAGGTGGACTTCTTATGCTTACATGACTTACCATGAGTTTTTTCTGTTTGGATAGATATGGCTCGGTAAGGTGGTGCTCCTCGTGGTCGAGTTTCAAGAGTTCTGTGCTGGCATTGGCCAGATGTCCTTAAGGATGATGCGTAAAGAAGAGAACTGTGTCAACTTTTAAACAAGTCACAATGAAATCCTTGGAATTTATTGAATTAAAATACAGTTGTTAATGATCACCACTTGTATACAATATACTGTGCACATCCTGTATTGTTTGGTTGTAATGGCAGCACTCTCACATATTAAGAAGAATGTCTGGGCTGCTTGAAGCGTAATTGCCAATTACAATTTAGTAGACTGAAAGGCAATAAGGAAGAACTTCTTGTAAAACGCCCTTCCAAAAAAAAAGAAGATTCTCTTTACTCAAAGGCAGAGCGGAGAAAGCTGGACACACCTGATACTACAAAGACTACTAGAAAAATCCGAAACAGAAAGATCAATAGAAAACAAATTAACTCCTTCTTTACATTAACTAAGTAGTGTTAGAAATAGCCAATGCCCCTTTCAACCTTTAAAATCACTACATTCTGCTGTAGCTTTTAAAGTGTAAGGTGCATTTATTTGGGGGTATGCTTGGAAAAACAAAATAACAGCAATAAACATCCAAAGAGGGTATCTAGCCAATCCCTAAAACACTTTCTGCAGGCAGGGGTCTGTGTGGCCTTCCCACAATCTCCATCTTGTACCAACTGAGTGATTCAGCTTCCATTACCTCTACCATCTACATGATCTGACTTCTTGATTAAAGCAGTGAAAAGAGTAATGTTGATAAATTGCATTTTCTAGACCTGAGCAGCCAATCAGATGTCACTTTTCATCACTTTCCTGCAGCTACAACAAAGTGATAGCAGACTGGAAAATCTATTTGAGAGATAAAATTGTGCTGATAATTGCAAGTGTTAGGTTATCGCTCTATAGTGAATCCTTGCATGGCCTTGTTATCACAAGCAATCCAATCCTGGAATTGGCAGCATTACTTCCAAAACTCAGGCAGTGTAGGACTACCCTTACCTCGGGAAGAGTCCGCTAAGTGATTTTCAATGTATTATCTTTCGTGGACGATCCGTATTGGCTGTGTGAAGTCTAAGCCCTTATCTGAAATCAGCCGAAGCTAAGGTGGACAGGCATTTAGAGGCTATGGGGTTTATTTACTAAAGCTGGAGAGTCCAAAATCAGACTCCCTTCTGCATAGAAACCAATCAGCTTCCAGGTTTCATTGCCAAAGCTTCATTGAACAAGCTGAGGTTAGAAGCTGATTGGTTTCTATGCAGAAGGGAGTCTGATTTTGGACTCTCCAGCTTTAGTAAATAAACCCCTATGTGTCAATTCTAGTTGGTATGGTCACATCCATAAACATAGCTTTATTTTTTTTACTAATAATAATTCTTTCAAATATTCACCTCATGCAGGGACACTTACGTCGGATCTCAGCGGTGGCATACTTTGGGATCATAGAATCTATGGTAAGTTCTGGGTGAAGAATACATCCATGTGTGTAGGCATCCATGGGCAGGCTTTCCAGCAGCTCTCGGTATTGGAGGACCCTGGAGTGTAGAAGGCTTCCAGATTCTGGTATCAACTGAGGAATGAGTTCTGAAAACGATAGACAACAACTTGTAAATTTAGACCGTTCACATATTACAAATCTTAGTGGTACCGGCCACTTGGCTCTTCCCCAGCTTACTGACAAGGACTCCTGTGCTTCTTCCATCAAGGTTTCACCTAAGCTTCTCCACCTCCATGTAATCAGTTATCAACTGCCCCTGTTCTATATCCCACTTTAATATGCCCAATGGTCTGCAGAAAATAGTATGACACTCAATCAGCCACTCTCAACTAGGGTTCCTTTTGGGGTTGCTAGGGGTTTGTTGAACTATGGCGGATTGACTTCCCATCTGATAGTTCCCAGGGACAACATCAAATACAGCCAACATATTTGGGGGAAGGACCTTACCCTTCCTCAGGGATAATGACTGGTGTCTCTTTTTTCTACCTATGTTACTGTATAACAAAAATGTAACATATTGCAGCTTACCAATCTTTAGATGTAGAGGCTGCATTAGTTTTCACCTGTTTTTCAGAGTGTTTTCCCTTTATTTGTACCTAGTAATCCTGCCAGTAACATATGGTTATCATTAGTCCCTGTTTGTTAGGGACTGTGCCCATTCTGAGGTGTTTGTCCCTTGCAAACAACACACTCCTGACCCCATGTTTACACTGATGTCCAATGGGCAGGGAGTTTAAACAGAGCAGCCAGCACATTTCAAGTCACCATTATTTTTATCATACCTTTTTTTTTTTTTTTGGTTGCCATATTTGACTTTAAGCCTCTTGCATACAGAAGTAAAAAAAAACACCATTTTTTTTTTTAATTATTTGAATGCTGGTTCACTGTTGTCTAAAAAACATTGCACACACAGATGCGAAAAGATCAGTAATACAGTGATGAGTGTACGGCCATAAAATAAAAGTAGAACATTTTTACATTTGAGTGCAGAAATTTACATGACAACTAGAAAAGGATGAAGAAGAGTTTTACACATGGATACGTATATACATATTTATTCAAGGTCTTTACAGAATACTCCCACCGTATGTCAGGATCCTCATCAATCTCCCTTACATGAGGGTTCCATTCAGTGTCCCCTTTATATCAGGGTCCTTTTAGGGTATATTTAGGCATGTGTCTAAATCTCCCTTTTCTCTGAAGCCTGATACACACTTCAGAGGCTACTGACAGGCGGTGAGGAAGTGATGCGCCGCCATCTCACTACATGTTTTAACCCCATTTTTGCCAATCAAAGTGCCAGCGTTTGTGGCGCTTCCCCATTGACTTTAACATGTAGTGTTTAGCATGTTTTTCACCCGCATGTAAACATCCCTGTCCACTGCCTATTGCAGCATAAAGGGAGTTAGTTGAGGGGCTGCAAAAACACAACCCAACCGCAATTCCAAATGAGGCATTAATCTCCAGGGTCCACATCAGACTCACACTTACACTGGTGTCCCTGTCAGTGTCCCCCTTACATCGGGGTCTCCATCAGAGTCACTATTAGAATGCCCACTTACTTCAGGGTCCTCTTCATGTCACAGTCCACATTAGACTCTCAGATTACATCAGAATCCACATTAGAGTCCTCATCAGAATGCCCACTTCGTTCAGGGACCTCTTTATGTCACAGTCCACATCACACTCCCACCTTATGTAAGGGTCCCCATCAGTGTCCCCTTTACATTGCAGTTCCCATCAGAATGCCCCCTTACTTCAAGGTCCTCTTCATGTCAGAGACCACATCGGAATCCCACCTTACACCAGTGTCCCCATCAGAGCCCTCCATACACCAGTGTCCCCATCAGAGCCCTCCATACATCAGGGTCCCCATCAGAGCCCTCCATACATCAGGGTCCCCATCAGAGCCCTCCATACACCATTGTCCCCATCAGAGCCCTCCATACATAAGGCTCCCCATCAGAGCCCTCCATACACCAGTGTCCCCATCAGAGCCCTCCAAATATCAGGGTCCCCATCAGATCCCGCCATACATCAGTGTCCCCATCAGAGCCCTCCATACATCAGGGTCCCCATCAGAGCCCTCCATACATCAGGGTCCCCATCCGTGGGGAGACTGTGCACACCAGCAGAAGACCAGATACAATCTTGTAGCAGACCACATGTGGCCCGAGGGCCATAGTTTGAAAACCCGGATCTAAATCTGCAGACCCATGGGTGTCTAAAGTGGCACACAGCTTCAGTGGCTGAGAGGGCAGATGGAACAAATAAGGGAACATCTACAATATTGTTTTCCATGAGGGATTAGAATGTTAGGATCAGTCAGGAAATTGGTTTATATTTATATTAATTCAATTCAATTAAATTAAATTTTAAAATGTGATATCCTGTATGTATTTTTTGTCTTCCATGTGACCATAATACAAGGTCCTCCTTTAAACAGGCAACTGCCTTTGATATTTACAAGTGTTACCTTCCTCCTTCTCACCCCTCACCATGGTTAGTGGAGCAGACAGGTGGCCATAATTTAGGCCTTTACCAGCCTTAACAGCTGGCTGCTCGCAGATGGCATTTAAAAAGCAAATTACAGTGTGATCAGAGGCTCCGCCGTAGCCGCCAACAATCCCAGGAAGGCACATAAAGCACGCCGGTTTAAGATACGCACTTTGATTGTGTTGTGGGAAGGTGATTAACGTATATTAGATGACTATTTAGATGGGATCGCCCATTAGATACATATGAGCTAGGCATTTAACAGCCAGAAAGTAATGTATAGGAAGTTGGGTAACAAGCCCTGTGTTGGCTGATAACAGTCAACAGAGTCAAAGAGCAAACGAAAGTCAACAGCTCATGGGATTTCTGGGAGGAGGTTTTTGCACTTATCAGATATCAGGTATAATAAACAGACCCCACACGGGCACTTACAATCATTAGTAGGGTTCACATACATTTTCATTTTAGATTTGGATTGGAGTCTACTTTTAAATATTTTAGGCTTTTTGTTTTCCATGCCTCTGTTCTGAGCTGCACTGGCATCTGCCATCTCCTTGTAGAGGGATGCCATGTGTTTCTAGTTAAAAAAAAAAACTATGATTGAATCCTTTAATATCCATAAAAATGTCAAGTTTGTACACTATTCACTTTTCAAAAATGATGGGGGGTAGGTTGCACCTCTTCAGGACCTGGGTGCTGGTGCACAGCACAGAAATTTTAGTACCAATTTACCTCCTACAAAATTGCTTTCCACATAGTCAATGATCTGGTTGTAGTCGCTGATGATGTGATCCCCGTGAATGACCACCGGTACCTCCTCCCCGAGGTTCAGACGCATAAACCATGGCTCTTTCTGCTCTGCCAGGGGTAGGCTCACATCGCGCTCCTCACAAGGCAACCCCTTCTCCGCGATCACCAGGCGAATCTAGAACACGTACAGAGAAAACTGTCATTTAAGTGGGAGGTACAGGAATTTTTTTTTGTTACACACATGATCTGTTATCTGCTTTTCAACAATATTCAATAGTCCTTTGCTGATCCTTCCCATAGTGCAAACCTATGAGTTGGCTGACCAGTAGAAAACCATGCACTCCCTGTGTGGCTGATATCTGTTATAGTAAATATAGGGGCTGATCTTTTTTGGATAATGCCTGTTGTCTTGCTGTTTTGCTGGCTCTCTGACTTTAGTATGTTTTTGAGTTGTTGACACAGAACAAGCATACGAATAAAGACAATGAGAAGCCCTTATCTGCATACTTCTATTAGGTCAGCGACTCACAGTGCTGAAGATAAAAGCCAGGCAACTAACATTTTCTGATGGAGAGGTCAGCAATGGTATCCTCCATGTTTCATATCAGCGTTACTTTGAAGGCATTATATACTGTACTTCAAATGTGTTTTTGTTGTTTTATTTAGGTGTTAGTGTAGGTCACTTACATGTGTTGGCACTGCCTCGTAATGATGAGCTCGTGTAGTTTGGCTGCAGTTTGTAGTGTCATAGCTTATCAATTCCTCTATGTCCATGTATTCATTCATCTAGCTTGTCCTCATTCACCAAAGGGGCAAGAAAACTTCTGGGTCACACAGTGTCCAATCCATACCTTGCCATACCTCTGTGTTGTATCACAAATGTGGGAGTACTAATGTGGTGAAAACACAATCTGCCTGATTGGGTCTGTCTCAGATCAGATTGCTGTTTAGCTCCCACCCAGGGGTGGACTGACAACTCATGGGGCCCCCGGGCAATAGGGGATTATGGGGCCCCTGTGTCCTTGCCCAAACTCTAAAAAGCCTATGAAAAAGGTCCCAGGGGCATCTCATGGGGCCCCCTACTGGCCCCGGGCCCTCGGGCAGTGCCCGAGTTTCCAAATGGTCAGTCCGCCCCTGCTCCCACCTCCACCAGCACTAAACTGAGAGGCTCAGGGATTGTGGGATATAGTTGTGCTGGAACGTTTGCATACACTGGCAGAAATCATAAAATTTTGGCATTTATATTGAAAATATGACGGATCAGGGGTGGACTGACCATTTGGGAACTCAGGCACTGCCCGAAGGCCCGGGGTCAGTAGGTTGCCCCATGAGATGCCCCTGGTACCTTTCATAGGCTTTTTTGGGTGTGGTTTGAGTGTGGGTGAGGACACAGGGGCCCCATGATCCCCTATTGCCTGGGGGCCCCATGAGTTCTCAGTCTGCCCCTGTGACTGATCCACAGGTTAAGGTGGCATTGGCACAACAAGGGCTTCTTTCTGGCAACTTGACCATACAGCTCATTTTTGTTTAAGAATTGTTGAATTGTGCTCTTTAACCACTTGTCCTCCGTAGGATTTATATCCTGAGGAAGGGGGACCTGACCAGGCCATTTTTTGCATTACGGCACTGTGTTACTTTAACTGACAATTGCGAGGTCATGCAACGCTGCACCCAAATTAAATTTACATCCTTTTTTCCCCATTGATTGAGCTTTCTTTCGGTGGTATTTGATTGCCTGTGTGTTTTTATTTTTTGCGCTATAAAAAAAAAAAAGCCCGACAATTTTGAGAAAAAACAATATTTTTGACTTTTGCTATTAAACATGTCTAGTGAAAAAAAATGTAAAAATCAAATTTAGTCATAAATTTAGGCCAAAATGTATTCTGCAACATGTTTTTGCAAAAAAAAAATCCCAATATGTGTAAATGAATTGCTTTATGTGAAGTTATTACGTTTAGAAATGACGGTATATATACTGTTTTTTTTTATTACTAGTAATGGCGGCGATTAGTGACTTATAGCAGGACTGCGGCGCACATTGACACTGGAGGAAACTGACTTGGTGTCACTGACATCCCCAATGGCACCAATAGAGTGATCAGTGCTAAAAAAAAAAAAGCACTGACACTGTACTAATGACACTGGGCAGGAAGGGGTTAACATGAGGGTAACAATCAAAGGGTTAACTGCGGTCAAGGAGTGTATTACTATGAGGCAGTGTCAGTGTGCTTCACTGCAAGCACACTGCTTTGGATGGCTGTGCTGTGCAGCCCATTCATAATAAATGGGTTAGTGAACGTCTCGGCACATGAAAATGTGCATTATCTGCTGCATACAAAATGTGAATGAGTGTATAAATGGGCACTAAGCACATGAGACCACCTGGGAGTGATGGTAGGCTTTAGGACTCTGATTAAGTCACCAGTCACAGCGCTGTGATTTAAAAGTGCACAATTCAGCATACTTTCCTAGATTGTAAGCTCCAAGGAGCAGGGCCCTCCTAACCCTCTTGTATTGAACTGTATTGTTGCTGTATTGTCTCCCGTTATATAGTAAAGCGCTGAGCAAACTGTTGGCTTCATATAAATCCTGTATTATAATAACAATAATAATAATTTCAGGTGCGATTTCTGAAGACTTTATTGCTACCTGTGAAGATTTTCAACAATTTCTTGCAATGTGCAGTGCGATTTCCATTATATTCTATGTATATGAAATCACAACAAAACTGCAGAAAAAGTCATGTGAGAACTACTTTAGAAATGGCGCTACAGCAAATCGCACTTGTTAAGAGACTCACATTCATTAGATGCGATTTCCAACACCTGAACGCAAGTGTACAATCCAAACGCACACGTTCCTTTGTTAAAAATGGCTGTGTGTATAATTGGGTGCTGCAGCGACCGTCCTCTGGAACCGAACAGAATCAGCGAGGGAGAATGTCACCAGCACACCGAAGATCACCAATATGGGTCCAAGGGTTTTAATGAACGATCACATAGTTACAGCAAGGCAACGTTTCGGAGTCTCGCAGGACCCCTCATCAGGCATGTGACCAGCAAGGAAGAATGTCAGCAGCACACCGATGATCACCAATACGGGTCCAAAAGTTTTAATGGAATGATCACATAGTTACAGCAAGGCAACGTTTCGGAGTCTCGCAGGACCCCTCATCAGGCATGTGACCAGCAAGGAAGAATGTCACCAGCACACCGAGGATCACCAATATGGGTCCAAAAGTTTTAATGGAATGATCACATAGTTACAGCAAGGCAACGTTTCGGAGTCTCGCAGGACCCCTTCATCATGCATGTGACCGCCTGAAGTCGCATCGGTATGACTGAGCAGTATAGCTCAGAGATTGCTCAGGTGGTGATAATGAAGTCTGATCCTCCATTCAGAGGTCAGTGTGAGGGAGGACATGAGACGACACACAGCAGGGAATGGTAAGAATCTACAAATGTGTGATAAACTCCTTCCAATGGATGTACATCACCCAGACGGGAGGGTTCTCTCCTCTACACAGGTGGAGTCACACATTCACAAAGAGTCCAGGCTGATGCCCCCCATCCCCTCCGGCTCCTCTCTTTCCTGTGGATAATATCATTGGGTCTCTGTTCCATTCTGCGGCAGGCAATATACATTTTCTCTGGAGATTTATCTTGTCCTGCCTTGTCTATCGCTTTTAAGCCTGAGCTTATTGGATTTATGGTTTATTATAGCAGGCAATTTGGCAGAGGTAGCGGGAAGCGGGGCCGCTTCTGATACTCAGGGCACGGTGGCCTGTTTCTGCAGAGTAATACGTCGTCTGATGGTTTGTGGAAGTTCTACGGCTCATTTCTCTTCTTAAAGTGAAGCTGTCACAAATCTGCGCCATTCCAATGGAGCGTATGATGACAGGCTACATCATCGGAGGCTGCCTTAAATGAAAACCACATGGCAGGATGGTCAGAAGATCTGGAAGTTAGGTGCCAATCTTCACTTTTCCGGTGCCACAGGTGGATCTACTGGGGCACACTGTGCAACTGGACAAGGGCCCTCTGGGGTCCATTTGTACTGTCTATACATAGTGAAATAGGTGTCCTGTGTTCTTGGGTAGTAATTGAAGGAGGGCCATCCCAACCTTAGAGGCCTTTGGTGATTATGTCCACCTCTGCTTCTCCCCAGGTCCCATTTAAACTATGCATTGCATAAGGACTCATTCACACCAGCTCACATGCTAAAATGAGCCGCGTTAGTATGCAGGCTGGTGACTGTTAAGTACGGGAGGTGTCTTGTGTTATTACAACGCAAAGCACTCTTTTAACTTGATTAAAATGGTGTTTCATTCATTTCCATGCGTTGACCACTAGTGACATGAAGTGGGCTCCAGTGTGTGGAGGAAAACATGGCATGTCTACATTTTTAAGCCACGCACTGCAACTCATCTCAAGGCAGCCTTGTGGTGTGAACAGGACACATAGAAAACAATTGTTTCTGTACTGCCTAGCAGTGAGTCTGCTTTCATCCATGAAGACTACATAGGTCACTGCATATGGTGTGAATGAGCCCTTAAACAGTAACTCCACTTTTGGACTATGTTGCACCCATATTTAGGGTGTAACATTTTGCCAAGAAGACCTCCAACCCCCAGAAGGTCCCCCCTACAATGATTGGAGGTTTTCTCCCTGCAGCAGCTGTTAGAATTTAAATTGTCACGTCTTTGTGGGGCTCCACAGATATGTGAATGAACGAACTACAAGTCCTGTCTGCCACTGTGGCAAATTGATTTATAATTCTCAATGGAATACAAGTGCAGTGATCACAGCACTCAGTCCTATTAAAACTTCCTTTAGCTCTCCTACTGAAAGCCCATGCCTCATTCATGGCCGGATCTAGGGGGTGCTGGGGTGGGCTACGTCTCCCTAGATTTTAGTTGAGCTCCCCCCAAGTTCTCTGAGAGCGCATCCATTGATCTATGAGTCAGTCTCATTGGGGCGATTTATGTAAGGGAGCATTCTGATGCAGACAGTTGATGTAAGGGGGCACTCTAATTGTGAGAATCCATTTAAGCAGCACTCTGATGGGGACACCTAATATAAAGGGGCACTCTGATTCAGACACCTAAAGTAAGGGGGCTCTCTGTTGGGGTAACTGATCTAATGTAAGGGGGCACTGTGATGAGAACAGTTAATATAAGGGGGCAATCTGATGAGAAAAGTTGATGTAAAGGGGCTCTCTGATGGGGACACCTGATGTAAGGGGGCATTCTGATGAGAACAGTTGATGTAGGGGGCTATGTGAGGGGGCACTCTGCTGGTGACAGCTGATGTGAGGGGGGGCACTCTGATTGGGAACAACTGTAATGAGGGGGCACTCTGATGGGGACACCTGATGTGAAGGGGGGCACTCTGATGGGGACACCTGATGTGAGGGGGCACACTGATGGGGACACCTGATATAAAGGGGCACTCTGATTCAGACACTTAAAATAAGGGGGCACTCTGTTGAGGTAACTGATCTAATGTAAGGGGGCACTGTGATGAGAACAGTTGATATAAGGGGGCAATCTGATGAGAAAAGTTGATCAAGGGGGCCATGTGATGGGGACAGCTGATGTAATGGGACACTGATTGCGACAGCTGATGTGATGGGGACACCTTATGTGAGGGGGCACTCTGATGGGGACACCTGATGTGAGGGGGCACTCTGATGGGAACACCTTATGGGAGGGGGTACTCTGATGGGGACACCTTATGGGAGGGGGCACTCTGATGGGGACACCTTATGGGAGGGGGAACTCTGATGGGGACATCTGATGCAAGGGGGCACTCTGATGGGGACACCTAATGCGAGGGGGAACTCTGATGGGGACACCTGATGTGAGGGGGCACTCTGATGGGGAAACCTTATGGGAGGGGGCACTCTGATGGGGACACCTTATGGGAGGGGGAACTCTGATGGGGACACCCAATGCGAGGGGGCACTCTGATGGGGAAACCTTATGGGAGGGGGCACTCTGATGGGGACACCTTATGGGAGGGGGAACTCTGATGGGGACACCTTATGGGAGGGGGCACTCTGATGGGGACACCTTATGGGAGGGGGCACTCTGATGGGGACACCTTATGGGAGGGGGAACTCTGATGGGGACACCCAATGCGAGGGGGCACTCTGATGGGGACACCTGATGCGAGGTGGAACTCTGATGGGGACATCTGATGCAAGGGGGCACTCTGATGGGGACACTTGATGTGAGGGGGCACTCTGATGGGGACACCTGATGTGAGGGGGCACTCTGATGGGGACAGCTGATGTGAGGGGGAACATCTGATGCAAGGGGGCACTCTGATGGGAACACTTGATGTGAGGGAGCACTCTGATGGGGACACCTAATGTGAGGGGGCACTCTGATGGGGACACCTGATGTGAGGGAGAACATCTGATGGGGACACCTTATGGGAGGGGGCATTCTGATGGGGACACCTGATGTGAGGGGGAACTCTGATGGGGACATCTGATGTAAGGGGATGCAGGTTCTGTTTGTTCTTGTTTGTTTTTCACCCCAATCTTATGACAGCCTGATAGCGTTTCACAGGTCTTGACTCCATGTGACAGACTGTCAGTGATTCACACATAGTGTTGACATGGTGCCCCCTGACGTTTCTTTACTACACTATCAGATCAGGCTAGATCTGGCCTATACCTCATTACGGACCAGGAACTGGAGGAAGAATCTGCCGAAGCCTGGCAGTGCACCCACCATCCACTAATCATGACTGCAATGCTTTGCAGGCTCACTTGCAAAATATTAATAAATACACAATCTTCCTGCAAATATATGTGTATTTATTACCGTTAATATTATTATTATTATTACAAAAGGTGGCCGTTATGATAGTCTATTCCTCCTGAATGAGTGGGCAGCATATCCTATATGCACCTAACATGCACCTGACCTTTTTCTTGTCTCCATTCCCAACACAGGACTGATCGTGCATTGCAGTATTGTATAGTAAAACACACAGTTACCACAACACTCCAGAGGGAAAGAACCAGCAATAGGAGACAGGCCAAGCCCAGCTTTTACAGGAAAGGATGAGTTTAGTGTATATAACCTCAGCTGCCTATTTTCTGAATCTACCTCCTTGTGATATGAGATTTTTTATTGAAGTAACCTTTCCTTCCATTTTAGCAGATACTCCATATGAAACCGCATTCATAAGCACCTGTCATGGATATAAAGTGGAGGCTGACATTTGGTGACTGCGATAACATTTAGATAATCCATTCACACTGATGTCTTTGTGGAACGTATATTATCCCATCAACTCAAGTTTCGTTATGAGGGATATGTCATTTTTTTAAGTCATCCAGATAATATCAAAAGCTAATATCACAGCTGGAAATAAATTTACGTGTCTCTGCCTCCTAGCAGCACTAGGTTATGCATACAACGGTCTGCATTTTACAGCCCATTCATAAAATGTACTCCACAGCATGCATAACCAAGTGAAGTATAATGGGGATTGGATATCAATGTTTAGGTTGCGGTACCCTACCCAGTCTTCCCTGCTTCACACAGCAGAGAGAGATCCTTGATTGGAGGAGTGATGGTCTTGTCACCTGGTGACGTTACCAGACTCTCCTCACAGCAAATGTACCTCTAAATGTATTTTCTAATGTGGCTTATGAGTATCAATCTACTTTATATTAGCTTCCCATATTCCCCTGTACACCACAGCACAGGGAAGGAATGCAGCAGGGTAACACAATCAGGGCTCCATTACACTGCCCAGTGCCATGTAACACTGTAGGCTTACAGACAGGAGAGAGCAGAGTGATGACTCCACCAGTGTTCTGCTAATCCATCATAAATCAGCAGCCTGGGATTGTGGAGAGGGCAGTAGGCTGTATTGCCTGGAGTCTGCCTGTCATGAGAGAAGTATGGTGGCCTCCATTCCTGGTCTCTTAAAAATGTTGGCTATGTGGCTTCAGTACTTCTAAATCACAGACCTGAACCATGCACAATGTACCAGAGCCATGTCTTGTGCAGTGTATTCTTCTTCCCAGACCACAATCCTCATTGCACCAAGTGCACCTGCACGGTGAGAACTTATGACGTTGTATGGGCAATCCCAGGATGTATCTCCAGCATCTAGGATGGTCACATATGAGAAGAAGGAAAGATTGCACAGGACATGGCTGTAGTACAGAGGTAAGCTGGGGTGGGGGTGTTAGGTCAGGAGGGGTGTATGGGGTGCATTACAGCAATTTAGTATAAAAGTACAAATGTTCCCTTAAAGCAGGCCATACAGAAGTGGAATTTCATTAGATATCTTCCATTTTATTAAATTTTCTAATGACCTTTGGGGTCAAATCGACATTTGTTTTTGGCTGCAGCGACAAGAAGATTTGAAGGAGCCGGATGCCGATTTTTTGTCGAATGAACAAATTGCTTACAATGAATGTGGCTTTCAGTCGGGAACGTCCATTCATTCCAAAATTGAGTGTTAAAAGCAAACTACATTTTAAAGTATTTTTGAATGACATTTTTCAAATAGTCAAATGTTCTTGTTTTCACATATGTTTGAAAATCTAATGTATGGCTAGCTTACGCCTGCTTATAAACTTCCCCTTCCACCCATTGGTTTGCAGAGCAAACACACCCATAGTAGGTCTGCTTCAGTTTTAGGGCCCATTCACACTTGCAAGGTAAAGCTCATTTATATTTGTGGGCAGGACCTATTGTGCCCATTCATTAAGGGTACCTTTGCCTGAAGGCGCACTCATCAGTGCCAAGGACCAGGCGGGACTACGGTCATGTGGACAGTCTAACATTAAAGAGGTAGTAAAGTCTTTTTTTCTCTTGTACCTACAGGTAAGCTTATAATAAGGTAGGTACAGTAAATATCTGCTAAATGTGCACCGTTTACGAGATATTTACTTTACCAGCGCATGTGATGTCACCGGCGCATGTGCACTGTGTTCTCAATGGACAGAGTGCCATCCATTGAGAGAGCTGTGCCATGGCTGAGACTCAGCCCCCCCCCCCCTTCCAATTTATATTGCAGGTGGGATGGCTGAACCCCAAAAAGCCAACACTCCGGGATGGTACATATTAACACCTTCTCATCCCAGCCTGAGCCAGTGCCTAACTTTCTTAGCAGATCCCAACCTACCTGCATATTGACCAAGGCCCAAGTGTAGAAAAAAATTGGTTCTGCTCTGCACCACATTCTGGTGTGCTGTGATACAGACGTGTTATAGAGATGCATTGGGGTGTCATTCAAATTGTTTTGCACTGCCATAATGAATGACCGTGCAACTAATTGCAACCTGCTTGGTGTGCCATTGCCTCTTACGGCTTGGTGTGCCATTGCCTATTACGGCTTGGTGTGCCATTGCCTATTGTGGCTTGGTGTGCCATTGCCTATTGCGGCTTGGTGTGCCATTGCCTATTACGGCTTGGTGTGCCATTGCCTATTACGGCTTGGTGTGCCATTGCCTACTGCGGCTTGGTGTGCCATTGCCTACTGCGGCTTGGTGTGCCATTGCCTAGTGTGGCTTGGTGTGCCATTGCCTATTGCGGCTTGGTGTGCCATTGCCTACTGCGGCTTGGTGTGCCATTGCCTACTGCGGCTTGGTGTGCCATTGCCTATTGCGGCTTGGTGCCATTGCCTATTGCGGCTTGGTGTGCCATTGCCTACTGCGGCTTGGTGTGCCATTGCCTACTGCGGCTTGGTGTGCCATTGCCTATTGCGGCTTGGTGTGCCATTGCCTACTGCGGCTTGGTGTGCCATTGCCTACTGCGGCTTGGTGTGCCATTGCCTACTGCGGCTTGGTGTGCCATTGCCTATTACGGCTTGGTGTGCCATTGCCTATTGCGGCTTGGTGTGCCATTGCCTATTGCGGCTTGGTGTGCCATTGCCTACTGCGGCTTGGTGTGCCATTGCCTACTGCGGCTTGGTGTGCCATTGCCTATTGCGGCTTGGTGTGCCATTGCCTACTGCGGCTTGGTGTGCCATTGCCTACTGCGGCTTGGTGTGCCATTGCCTACTGCGGCTTGGTGTGCCATTGCCTACTGCGGCTTGGTGTGCCATTGCCTACTGCGGCTTGGTGTGCCATTGCCTATTGCGGCTTGGTGTGCCATTGCCTACTGCGGCTTGGTGTGCCATTGCCTATTACGGCTTGGTGTGCCATTGCCTATTGCGGCTTGGTGTGCCATTGCCTACTACGGCTTGGTGTGCCATTGCCTACTGCGGCTTGGTGTGCCATTGCCTACTGCGGCTTGGTGTGCCATTGCCTACTGCGGCTTGGTGTGCCATTGCCTATTGTGGCTTGGTGTGCCATTGCCTACTGCGGCTTGGTGTGCCATTGCCTATTGTGGCTTGGTGTGCCATTGCCTATTGTGGCTTGGTGTGCCATTGCCTATTGCGGCTTGGTGTGCCATTGCCTATTGTGGCTTGGTGTGCCATTGCCTATTGCGGCTTGGTGTGCTACTGCCTTACCTTAACAGGAAACCAGGAAGCAGAAACTTGATATAAAGGCAGTTACAGGTAATCATACTAGCTTTACTAAAAAGATTTTGTGACCTCATCGGGAATAAATAAGAGAACTAAATGGTGGTTGGATGTATTTAGCTAGAGGTGTTCTTTGACTAAAATGGTTCTGGCTTATTAAATCCAGGTAAGACCAACCACAGACTCAGTATAATTTGTCTGCTCTATGTCGGTTACCATCCCACTCCCTAGACCAAAGCATCATCAAGACCCTGGCAGTAATGGAACTGCTATCGACTGGCCACATAAAATCCTAATAGCGCCAATCCCGTGGTGGTCTTCTATTAATGGGTATTAAACAAAGCAGCTTCATTGATCTCTGTACCAAAATAGGCGTGGGCCTCTGAAATATGCAGCTTTTAGAATTGACTCAACAGTGATGAAACAATCGGCATCAAGAGGCTGAATCTATTTATACAAAGCTGAAGGTTGACAATGCTGTAATTAAGAGATCTTTTAATCTGCACATTAAATTGATACCAAGAGGGAAAATGAAATATCTGCCAGTGCTGGCGTATCTTTATTGCTGCACTGGGACATCAGGCCTCATTGTGAAAGTCAGACAAGCGTTGTCTATATCAGCCAATAGGAAGCTTCCTTTATTTCACCGTCTGCAGTATAGAAGAATTTAAATAATTGGATTTGGAATTCCTGTTGATCCTGCTAAAACCCAATGCCCTTGTAACTGTCTCTGTATTAAACTAATATTTCAGCTTTCCTAGCTATTTTCTGTAAACTACAGGACACTCAACCCCCCCCCCCCTTTGGTTTCCCAGCAGAAGGAAAGCCTTCTCTAGGTAGCGAACAGGCCTTGACAGAATAAGAATTCTTCTCTAGATACTTCTCCACAATTCCCACAATGCAGCTTTACAGAATAGTCTAACAAACTCTTGGACCACACTCACCTCTTGGTGTACCTCCTTCTACGTTAGGGTTGCCACCTCATCCCTTTAAAACCGAACACATATTAAATACACAGGTTCTGAGGCAGATTTAATGCAGATAAGGCGCTAAGTAAGTGTAATTGCCACCTTCATCAACCACAGAACCTGTGTAATTAATATATGTTTGGTTCTAAAGGGATGAGGTAGCAACCCTATTCTACATGCTTTCCATGCTATGGACAGGACATCACTAGTGTGCATGCAGCTGAGCTCTCCCTTAGTGTCCATCCAGATTGTCATGGACAAGACATTGTTACGCCTCGTGTAGCTGAACTCTTCCACAGTATATTTCTGGATTTTCATGGACAGGACATCTAGGCCTTAAGCAACTGTAGCACCCTCTAGTGTGCTACTAGAATAGTGTAGGCAAATTTAAATGTGTATGACTCATGGTAACTGTGTGAGCCTGTAATTGAGTTAGGTTAGTGCAGGTCAGGCTGGGTGACTTAACAGGTTGGGATTGTATCAACTCCACCTGGCTCTGGAGAAATATAGTAACTTCCAGAAGCCAGTGGGTGGAAGGGGTGGAGAACTAATCTGCATGTCTATGGGAGTTTAACCAATCCTAGATTTGGAGGCCCTGGTAGAGTGGTAGACCAACCCATAAATATGGGAGAGTCAGGCTGGCATGGGAGTCGGGGGAAGATGGAGTGCTGAGGAGGCTGTCAGTGGCTGGGGAGTGGTCCCTTTGGTGTAGGGGGGATGGCCTTCAGGGTGGCTCAGGAGGGTCCATTCAGCAGTATGGCATGAAGAGGGTCAAGGCTTGGAAGCAGTGGGAGCAAGGAGGACAGAGTGAATACATCAGCACACCCAAGCTCATGGATTGTTTACTGACTTTGGATGGAAGTGTGGAAAATGTGTGTTGCCTGGCTGTGTGCAGCTTAGGGGGACCTAGAAACACAGCGACCCTTAAGAGGGTAGTGCTACACAACTAAGTGTCTATTCAGATTGTCATGGACAGGATATCACTAAGCCTCATGCAGCTGAACTCTTCCGCAGCGCCATTCCAAATTGTCATGGACTGTACACCATTAGGACTCATTCAGCTGAGCCCTTCCCTAGTGCCTCTCCATATTGTCATAGACTGGATGTAACTAGGCCCTTGCAGGTGAGCTCTTCACTCATGCTTCTCCAGGCTGTCATAGACCAGAAATCACTAAGCCTGATGCAACTGAGCCCTCCCCTAATACCTCTCCAGATTGTCATGGACAAAACATCACTAGGCCCATTGCAGCTGAGCTCTTCCCTGGTGCCTCTCCAATTGTCATGAAACTGGACATCACTAGGCCTCATGCAGCATAACTCTCCCATAGCATCCCTTTAGATAGTCATGGACAGGACATTACTAAGATTCATGCATCTGAGCTCGCCCCTAGTGCCTCTCCAGATTGTCATAAACAGGACATTACTAGGCCTTTTGTAGCTGAGCTCTTCCCTAGTGCCTCACTAGATTGTCATGGACTGGACATCACTAGTCCTTATGCAGCTCAACCTCTCCCAGTACCTTTTTACATTGTCATGGAACTAGGCATCACTAGGTCTCATGCAGCTGAACTCTCCCATATTACCTCTCTAGTTTGTCATGGACAGAAGATCACTGGGCCTCATAAAGCTGATATTTCCTTAAGTGCTACGATTTTCTTAGGCCTTATGCAGTTGAGTACTCCCTACTGACCTGCAGATTGTCATGAATAGTACCGCACTAGGCTGCATATGCACTATATTACCCAAAGTATTTGGACGCCTGTCTTTACATGCACATGAACTTTAATGGCATCCCACTCTTAGTCCGTAGGGTTCAATATTGAGTTGGCCCACCCTTTGCAGCTATAACAGCTTCAACTCTTCTGGGAAGGCTGTCCACAAGGTTTGGGAGGGTGTCTATGGGAAGGTTGGACCATTCTTCCAGAAGTGCAATTGTGAGGTCAGGTACTGATGTCGGCCTGGCTCGCTGTCTCCGCTCTAATTCATCCCAAAGGTGTTCTGTTGAGCTGAGGTCAGGACTCTTTGCAGGCCAGTCAAGTTCCTCCACCCCAAACTCACTCATCCATGTTTTTATGAACCATTCTTTGCGCAATGGTGTGCAGTCATGTTGGAACAGGAAGGGGCCATCCCCAAACTGTTCCCACAAAGTTGGGACCATGAAATTGTCCAAAATGTCTTGGTATGCTGACGCCTTAAGAGTTCCCTTCACTGGAACTATGGGGCCAACCCAACCCCTGAAAAACATCCCCAGACCACAATCCCCCTCCACCAAACTTTGCACTTGTCACAATGCAGTCAGGCAAGTACCGTTCTGGCAAACCCAGACCCGTCCATCAGATTGCCAGATAGAGAAACGTGATTTGTCACTCCAGAAACACGTCTCCACTGCTCTAGAGTACAGTGGCGGCGTGCTTTACACTACTGCATCTGATGCTTTGCATTGCACTTGGTGATGTAAGGCTTGGATGCAGCTGCTTGGCCATGGAAACCCATTCCATGAAGCTCTCTACACACTGTTGTTGTGCTACTCTGAAGGCCACACAAACTTTAACTTTTGACTTTGTAGACAGTTGGTGACTTCGGTGCACTGTGCGTTCAGCATGTGCTTTGTGGCTGAGTTACTGTTGTTTCCAGTTGCTTCCACTTTGTTACAATACTAATAGTTGACCGTGGAATATTTAGTAGCAAGGAATGTTCAGGGATGGACTTATTGCACAGATGGCAACCTATCACGGTACCATGCTTAAATTCACTGAGCTCCTTGAGAGCGACCCATTCTTTCACAAATGTTTGTAGAAGCAGTCTGCATGCCTAGGTGATGATTTTATACACCTGTAGCCATGGAGGTGATTGGAACACATGAATCCAATGATTTGGAGGGCGTACGCAATACTTTTGGCAATATAGTGTAGCTGAGGTATTCCTCAATGCAGACTGCACTTCTTCAAATTATCTTCAGATGGTTATGGACTGGACATCTCTATGCACCATGTAACTAGACTCTTTCCCTAGTGCATCTCCAGATTGTCAAGGACAGGACATCACTAGGAGTTAGAATTAGCCAAATTCAACAAGTGGGAAATGCAAAGCACCCATTTCCCTTCCTCACCACTTGGGGGGGACTTGCAATCCTGTCTTGAAGGCCTTCATGTTGGTCAGTTACACTCAGGTTCTCTGCCCCAGCTGCTTCTCCAGTGGTCTTGACCATCTCTGAACTATCAACCCCCTTCCACTTTTGAAGTAACTGCATTGCCTGCAAACCAATTGTTCTTTTGTGGTGTGTAAGTGCTGATCAGATTGCATACTACCTGCAGTCAATTTTCAAACTTGAAGGTTGTTCTATTCAGAGCAGAATAAACAGCAACTCTTCATTTCATCAAAGTATCAGTCTCACATCATGATCAAAGTTCCATAGGAACACTTTCTCTTAGGACAGTTACTCCATACAGTGGAAGAATGACTCACGGCTTGCCTCTGCTACACTGAGGAGACATTCTCAAAGGTTCCCTGGAGGAACATATCCAAAAGTGCCCATTATCCCAGGTTGGAGGAACCCAGAACCCAGCTACATGGTGCCTTCTCATTTACCTGTTCTAATTTCAAGACATTACCTTTCGCCCCTCAGGTCTCAAAATTGCACCACACCATCTACACTTACATGCTGTCCTGTCTCTTCACTGGAGAAACTCACCAATAAGAAGCATAGCAAAAACTAAAGTCCCATTTTAAATAAAAGATATAAACGCTATGCTAGATTCCAAGAAATATTTTCCCATTCTGTGTTAGAATATAGTGGGGATGATGCAGTAGATGATATGAGAAGGTCACAGCAAGAAATATAAAAGGTACATACAAAGTTATCTGTTAAACATGTCACTGGACCTTTTTTCATCTTTTTTTTCAGCGTATTGCAAACCCCAGTGATTATTCTGAAGATTGAGATATCCAGGAGAGTCTGGCTCCAGCCATAGGTAGATGGAAATTATAGCAATGAATACCTTTTTCTTCAAACAATCACTAAGGCCCCCTTTCTCCTGGGTACTGTCAGGTTCAGGGGCGGACTGACCATTTGGAAACTCGGGCACTGCCCAAGGGCCCGGGGTCAGTAGGGGGCCCTATGAGATGCCCCTGGTACCTTTTTCATAGGCTTTTTTGAGTTTGGGCAAGGACACAGGGGCCCCATGATCCCCTATTGCCCGGGGGCCCCATGAGTTGTCAATCCGCCCCTGGTCAGGTGGCAAATTCAGACAGTTGAGGATCTTTTTAAGTCACCTCAGCTGCAAGTTCAAACCAGACAATAGATGCTAGAAAAAAAAAAAAAAAGGGCATGCCACATTTAGCAGGTGATATCTCCTGCCGCTGCGCCCCGTAGTGGTAAATGTCATGCAACTATTCCCAAAGGACACAGTTGGGGTGCTGTGAAGAGTAATTTCAGTGTGCATATCGCCTCTCGATTGTCTGCTAACCATTGGCCAGTCACTGCTGACATCGTGATCCACCGCGAATTGTAACTTAGCCGCTAGGCTCATGTGAAAGAAACCGGTCCGGTCATAGCAAAATTTCTTCATTCTAAAATTGCCTGGATTAGGCACCTATTTACTTGTCACATACACTGGAACTTTTTTTTTTGCTTCTCTTTGGCTGCTTCCATTCTCATGATACTGTAGTTCAGGGGTGTCAAACTGACGGCCCTCCAGCTGTTGCGAAACTACAAGTCCCATCGTGCCTCTGCCTTTGGGAGTCATGCTTGTAGCTGTCAGTCTTGCAATGCCTCATAAGATTTGTAGTTTTGCAACAGCTGGAGTTTGACTCCCATGTTGTAGTTGATCACATCTGAACCAGGAAAAAAAATAAAGCACTCAGCGCTCATGCAGCCTCAGTAACTTTAAAACATAGCTATCAGCTAATATAAGTAAAGTAGGAGAGGGATGAGTACAGGTAATGAAATGTCTTTAGGGATTTGTACATTGTCTTGCCTTTATAATAATATCTCGCTGAGGGGCATATATGTAAAGGGAAATTCAAATGGAATATAGTCAATTATATAGGTGCAAGGGTGAAGGGGGGCAGCTATTTGCATATTTGAGGGTCCCCAAAGAATGTATTTAAAGTGCTGCACCTAAAGGTGTCTATTTAATGGTAGTGCTATAGCCTTTGCATTGTAAAAAATAAAAAAAGGTTCTCTTAAATGGAAAAAAGGGAATAATACAACTCATTCAGGAAATATGTGGGACTACGGTTCAGAGACCCTTGGATGTGTTTGCTTTAGAAATTCGAACCTTCAATAAATTTGTGCAGAAATAGGCTACTGTATCCTTTAGTCAGTGCGGCCAAGAGTTTGATCCCCAAATTTTGGCAAGTCCCAGAGCCACCAAGACTGGATAAACAGAGTGGAAAATATTTATAGGTTGGAGGAGTTACATCATATTGCAGTGGATAAATTTAGGAAGACATGGAGTAGTTGGTCAAATTTTAAAAAATCTAAAAAATATTTGGAATTAATTGCAGTCTAGGTGGAATATACAGATGTACCTCGGTTTACGAACGCCTCGGTTAATGTAATTTTCGGTTTACGAATGAAAATCCATTGAAAACAATGCCCGGTTTACTAATTTTTTTTCCCTAGGATGCATTGCACCTAGAGGTTTATAGCGCCGGCCCTGTGCATGCTGGAGTCTGTGGGTAGCACGTGGCGTCGAGTGTGGAGGTGTCGGAGTGGTTTTTGCATCGAGTTATTGCTTGATTAATCATGTCCCTGTACAGTATTTATGCCTTTAAAGTGCACTTTATAAAGAGTTTTGAACAAATTAAAAAAATTTTTTTTATGCTTTTTTCTGACCTCCGGAATGGATTAATTGGTTTTCAATGCATTCCTATGGGAAACCGCGTTTCGGTTTACGAATTTTTCAAAATACAAAATGTCCCAGAGAACACATTAAATTCATAAACTAAGGTACGCCTGTATTAGAGGAAGTCTACTGAGATCCCAAGAGAAAGAAAGGATGTAAGATGGGATGGGTATAGAAATGGATAGAGAACCATGAGAAAGCAAAATGGAAGTAAGAGGATGTGGACCGGGGTAGATGAGGGTGGGGAAGGGAAAAGGTGTTTCAAAGGGAACCTAGGTATTGGGGATGTGCTTGTGATGTGTATTTCCATCTTATTTTTTTATTATGTATTGGATGTTCCTTTTGTATCAGGAAAATGTAATATATAAATTATATTAACAAAAAAAAATGGAAAGAAGCAGCTGTATTCATACACTGCCATCCCTGTTATCCAAATACCGTACAGGAAGCCAAGTACAGGCTTGGTGTAGGCCGCAGTCAATGTTGTCCTTTTTCATACAGTTTGACTCACTGAGCTTGAGCAATGCCAGAACACCTACCAGACCACCACCACCACCACTCCCAGACACACTAACCCAGCCAAACCGGGCCTAGAGGAGAACCTGCAATACTGATGAATGTGGCTATGATTTGTGTGAAGAGCTACTGTAAAAAAACCCCATAAACAGCAATGAGTAAAACACACTTTCTTGGATCTAATTGTTGAAGTACAACTCCAGCACTCCCTGTGTGGCTGATATAACATGTTTTAAGCAGCTTGTGTAGGATTCTGTGGCATGAAGAGCGTGCCTTGGGGTACCCAAGGTACAGGCTTCTGTGACTTCCTGCCATTGGCCTTAAAATGGTAGTAAACTTTTTTTTGTTTTTTTTTTTACTTTTTATCTACAGGTAAGCTTATAATAAAGAGTACCTGTAGGTAAAATGAATATCTCCTAAATATACAACGTGCTGAGATATTCGCTCTTTTTTAGACCTGGCGCATGCACTCTGAAGGAATGGCATACCCGTGCTGTTCCTTCAGAGCTGTGTGCCGTGGCTCGGGACTCCAGCATATGCGCAGGAGTGACATCATCACAGCTTGGCCAGTCAGACGGACGGAGCTGGCTAACCTGGAAGGACGACCCGGTGAAGATGGAAGCTGCTGCCGAAGATGGAAGCCTCTGCAGTGGTGACAGCATGCCGCGGGAGGGCTACGTATTAAGGTAAGTCCTTCATAATGTGCTAGTATGTGATGCATACTAGCACATTATGACATTACCTTGCAGGGGATTTTTTTTTCTTTTTACCTGGGGTTTACTACCGCTTCAAAGTGTTACTAAACCAACAACAGCAACATCATTTCCAAATTTTTATTCTGTCACACGAGAATTTTCCTAACTTTAGTAACCTCTTCATTATCGATATAAGACTAGCATGCAGAAAAAAATGGACGATCGTTCATTCGATATTTTCAATGTGTACACGGGGCTTAAATGGGGGGATACATGTGACCTCCTGGAAGAAAGGGGTTCATGCATGGTTAAAGCGGAGTTCCACTCAAAAGCGGAAGCTCCGCTTATTTGCCTTCTCCCCCCTGCAGTGCCATATTTGCCACCTTTTGGGTGGGGGGGGGAGCAGGTACCTGGTTTTGACAAGTACCCGCTCCCCCTTCCAGCTTAGTTCGCCGCATCGAAGTGAGATGGAAGTTTGGGCCCCCTCCCTCCCGCAGTCTCCTGGGAACTTTCACAAGCCCCAGTAGACTGCTGGACCAATCAGGAGGTGCAGTGTGACTCGCTCATGCGCAGTGGGCACCAGGCTGTGAAGCCGCAAGCTGTCACAGCCTGGTGCCCACAGTTGAGATGCCGGCACGGTGGAGGACAGAAGGAGAGAAGGGACGGACTGGGTGAGAACATTGCTGGACCCCAGGACAGGTAAGTGTGTTTTTATTAAAAGTCAACAGCTACAGTTTTTGTAGCTGCTGACTTTTAATAAACACAAAAATGGCTGGAACTTCGCTTTACCCTCAACCTTCTCTGGTGTTATTAAAAAGAAGGAATAATCTGCTAAATTTCTTGAAGGTTTACAACTACCTATAAAGTACCTAAAACCACCAATCACCTCCTAGACAGAGGTACCCTTAAAGTGTTACTAAACCCACAACAGTACAATCGGTCTGTATATGCAGTAAAGCATGCTTGTTATACTCACTGTGGAACCTAAGGGGTTAATCATCTGCATTGTGTTAAAAGGCTGTTGGACCCTGTTTTTTCTGATCCTCCCCTTCTTCCATAGTCCCCAATTTATATGCTGATAGTACAGAGCTCTAGAAGTCACTCTGCACATGCTCAGTTTGGTGTGTATTGCGAGAGAGTTTGTTTTTGTCTTTTGGGAGGGTGCATGTGATCAGCACAGGGCCAATCAGCACTGTTCAGGCAGAGGGTCTGGGGTCATGCAGCCTCATAGGACAATAGGAGGAGAATGAAAACTCCTACAAGATTAACCAGTGCTCTGCCGGACACTGATAGAAGTCACAAGACTGCTCTAACTGTTGATGAGAAAAGGTATTTAGCAGTTTATATTTACTGAAATAAATGCATTTCCATGTAGTGTGTACTGTGGGAGACCAGATAGTGAATGCAGGGTCTTAGGTTTAGTAACACCGTAAGCTACTTATTTCTAAAAAAAAAACATCTTCAGGAAGGCCAAAGGGCAATAGTATAGTATAACCATCCACTCCATCACACATGTAATTGTCATGGGCACCGCAGAAGCCCCTGGATTACAAACGGTAGCCTTTAGGATAAACACATGGTCTCACCCATGCCTCCTGCATCCCTCAATGCAATACATTCAACCAGAAGCTCGCACTTCAAGAGGGAGAGTGGAAGATCTCCAACTCCTGAGCTTACAGTTGAAATCTGCAAATGTAGCACCCCAGATCTTGGGGGTTCCTCGGCTCTCAGGAAGCAGGTATGTGCAGGTAGATCTCCATACCTGCCTTTTACACACTGTTTCAGCTAGTATACTTTGTATCAGCTACAGGTACACATTTATAGGCTCCAAAGAAAGGTCATTTTAGACCTTTTTGGGCAATTGGTGCATATATGGGCTGACATTAAAGTTCTACGTATATTCTTCTCCACTTAGATACAGTGAAATATCCTCATTGCACTCTATATTATCATATGACACTGAAGATCTTTTTGAACAGGTCCTCTTTGTACCGCAAAGCAGCCAGAAGTTCAGCCTTGGCCATGAGTGGTTATGGCCTGGGGTCCAACCAGATAGCCTTGGCCATGAGGGGTTATGGCCTGAGGTCCAGCCAGATAGCCTTGGCCATGGGGGGTTATGGCCTGAGGTCCAGCCAGATAGCCTTGGCCATGGGGGGTTATGGCCTGAGGTCCAACCAGATAGCCTTGGCCATGGGGGGTTATGGCCTGAGGTCCAACCAGATAGCCTTGGCCATGGGGGGTTATGGCCTGAGGTCCAACCAGATAGCCTTGGCCATGGGGGGTTATGGCCTGAGGTCCAACCAGATAGCCTTGGCCATGGGGGGTTATGGCCTGAGGTCCAACCAGATAGCCTTGGCCATGGGGGGTTATGGCCTGAGGTCCAACCAGATAGCCTTGGCCATGGGGGGTTATGGCCTGAGGTCCAACCAGATAGCCTTGGCCATGGGGGGTTATGGCCTGAGGTCCAACCAGATAGCCTTGGCCATGGGGGGTTATGGCCTGAGGTCCAACCAGATAGCCTTGGCCATGGGGGGTTATGGCCTGAGGTCCAACCAGATAGCCTTGGCCATGGGGGGTTATGGCCTGAGGTCCAACCAGATAGCCTTGGCCATGGGGGGTTATGGCCTGAGGTCCAACCAGATAGCCTTGGCCATGGGGGGTTATGGCCTGAGGTCCAACCAGATAGCCTTGGCCATGGGGGGTTACGGCCTGAGGTCCAACCAGATAGCCTTGGCCATGGGGGGTTACGGCCTGAGGTCCAACCAGATAGCCTTGGCCATGAGGGGTTACGGCCTGAGGTCCAACCAGATAGCCTTGGCCATGGGGGGTTACGGCCTGAGGTCCAACCAGATAGCCTTGGCCATGGGGGGTTACGGCCTGAGGTCCAACCAGATAGCCTTGGCCATGCGGGGTTACGGCCTGAGGTCCAACCAGATAGCCTTGGCCATGGGGGGTTACGGCCTGAGGTCCAACCAGATAGCCTTGGCCATGCGGGGTTACGGCCTGAGGTCCAACCAGATAGGCTTGGCCATGGGGGGTTACGGCCTGAGGTCCAACCAGATTCGATCAAAAGACGCATCAATAGGCAAAAATAGTAAAGGTCTTCCAAAAAGCAATGCTTAAACCCGAACCATCAAAGGACATCTATAGAGAATGTGTGTGTTTCCCATAGAATGTTTGCATCATGACGCTGTACGTGTTATAGGAGCAGCTGACATCTGCCTCCGGGGATTCTATACCTCCCAGGCTGCTGAAAAGGATTTAATATAGTGTGGCTTTTTCAGTCAATACAGTGGATAAGGTCAATCGGGTCAGCCATTTCAATTCCAGGCTGAGAATTTCCCCAGTTATTAAATACAGCAGTTCCATCCCACAAAATATGCTAATAATACCTAGGTTTGCTACACACCAGCTGAACTCAAGGCCAAACACTGCTGTGCTCAGCTGACCATAGGAGCCGGGAAAAAGGAAAGCCTGGGCCCCTTAAAGATGATGGCACACAGACAAAAATCTACTGATGTGCAAGAAAACCTTCTATAGGATGGTCAAGCATGACTGTGCATCACCATGAAGTTATATGAGCAGATAGGAGATGGACAGTTATATATATATATATATATATATATATACAGGGCTTTTGTTCAGGGGGAACGCAGTTCCAGACCTCCAGTTCTGAATGTATGTATTTGCAAAGGGTGCTGGGGTGTGCTGGAGGGTCTATTGATACTGGCTGCTGGGGATCTATTGTTGCTAGAGGGGATCTTTTTTTTGCGGTGGGGGTCTATAGTTGCTGGTGGGGTATATATTGTTGCTGGGGATGGGCCTTATGTTTCTGGGGGGGGGGGTTCAATCTGTGCAGGGAGGAATTTACTGTTGAGGGAGGGGTCTATTGTTACTCTCTGCTGGAGTGTCTATTGATGTTGGCTGCATGGGGGTCTATTGTTATTAAAGGGGATCTTTTTTTGTGTTGGGGTCTATTGTTGCTGGTGGATGATCTATTGTTGCTTGGGATGAGCCTTATGCTGCTGGGGGGGTCAATCTATGAAGGGATGAATTTACTGTTGAGGGGAGGGGTCTATTGTTGTTATCTGCTGGAGGGTCTATTGATGCTAGAGGGGATATTTTTGTGTTGGGGGATCTATTGTTTCTGGGGATGGGCCTTATGTTGCTGGAGGGAGGGGGAGTTCAATCCTTGCAGGGAGGAATTTACTGTTGAGGGAGGGGTCTATTGTTGCTATCTGCTGGAGGGTCTACTGAGGCTGGCTGCTGGGAATGGATCTATTGTTCCTTGGGGCTCTATTGTTGCTGGATGGGGGGGGGGTAAATTGCTTCTAGCTCCAGGAGATCTGTTTTGCTGCCTTTCTTGTTATCATTAACAAATTTCATACAAATTACCACCACAAAATGATACTCGGTTCTGTATTTGCTAAAAGGGGCGGGACTGGGAGGTGGGTAGTGGAACCAAGGAACAGTGCTCAGAGGTGAGTTGGGGACAGGGATTCAGAAGGGGAGAGTTCCTGCACCTATACCCTGTGTGTGTGTATATATACCAGTGTGTGTGTGTGTATATATATATATATATATATATAATACATTAAGGTCCAATTGGATAGCTCATTATTCATTGAGGATTAAGGTCCAAATGGATAATTTATAGATACCTATTATTCATTAAGGTCCAGTTGGATAATTTGTAGATATATAATATTCATTAAGGTCCAAATGGATAATATATATATTCCTATTATTCCTTAAGGTCCAAGTGGATAATTTATAGATACCTAATATTCATTAAGGTCCAATTGGATAATTTATAGATACCTAATATTCATTAAGGTCCAATTGGATAGTTCATAGATACCTATTATTCATTAAGGTCCAAGTGGATAATTTATAGATACCTAATATTCATTAAGGTCCAATTGGATAATTTATAGATACCTAATATTCATTAAGGTCCAAATGGATAATATATAGATACCTATTATTCATTAAGGTCCAAGTGGATAATTCTTAAATAACTATTATTCATTAAGGTCCAAATGGACAATATATAGATACTTATTATTCATTAAGGTCCAATTGGATAGTTCATAGATACCTATTATTCATTAAGGTCCAAATGGACAATATATAGATACTTATTATTCATTAAGGTCCATTTGGATAGTTCATAGATACCTATTATTCATTAAGGTCCAAGTGGATAATTTATAGATACCTAATATTCATTAGGGTCCAGTTGGATAATTCATAAATAACTATTATTCATTAAGGTCCACATGGATAATATACAGATACCTATGTATACATAGATATGGATATAGATAGTTATTGAACGATACATAGCATAGATAGATGATTTAGATTGACATATCAATGATATAAAGGGATATATTAATGGATAACAATATAGAGAATAATAAAAGACAGTTGCTAGAATAGAAGTAGGAGAAATCTGAAATGGTCTGTACACACATTTTTCAAGCATGCATCCTGTAGACATTTCTATGTTCCTATGGCCACATATAGATCGCTGAGTGTCTGTAGCTCAATACATGGTGCAATTCGGTGTCCTGAACCCCCATCCGGTCCTTTAGGTGAATCCGAATCACAAATCTTGGCAAGACTGTTGCATAGAGGGCATCCCCTGAATTGCAACATAAGCATGTTTGCTGAGCACGAGCCATACCCCCCCCGTTTGTGTAGGAAAACCTGGATATTGCAGCTTGCATTCTATGCATTCCAATTACTGTGAAGACCCCCCAGCACCACCACCACCCTCCCATTCTAAATCCTGAAAATCGCCCCCCCTCCCCAAGGCTTTGCCCCCTTACCTTCTGGGAGCTGAATGACTGGGTCCAGTGGTACAGCACCAGCTTGTCCTTGGATTTGGGGCTGGGGTTGGAGGCTTCGGGCTCCTCCTGGCCCTCGTCGGTTTTGCCCGCATCGTTGTCTATAGCTGAAATAGGCCACCAGCTGCAATTAGTGGGAGTAACATTGCTGGCAGTCGCCATGACAGCCGGAGAAAGAAGAAAAGGAGAGGGCTGCGAGGGGCTGCTGCTCTAGCACACAGCATCACATGGCTCTGTGGACATCACCAAGCGCTCAGCATCCTCCCATTACTCATCTGATGCTGCCTGAGCGATGCTGATGCTGACAATGAGGCGCTCGCACATCTACACAACAGATGCCTGGGTGAAAAAAAAAAAATCACCGCTTCTAGTATTCGTCCCCGTCCCTCTGGAATTCCTTCTGCACTCCTGAAGGTCAACTCCGGATTCGCCCTTTAATTTTCCACCGTCGCTGAATGACGCGTAGATTGGGATAAAGCGCTGTGTATCATAAACACTGCCCTCCCTTTATTAAAAAAAAAAAAAAGCTTCTCTCCTTTTTCTTTTCCCCCATCATTTGTTGCATATCGGTGCTGCTTTCCTGCAGCCTCTTTGCAGCCACTTCCTGTCTACAAGCATGGCTGGTGACAACAGAGGACCGTGGCTGTGAAAGCCTACATGCCACGTGGCCGTAATCATTTTACCGATCCTATAGGCATGGTTGTTCTGGCACAAAAGTTCCTGCAAATGTGAAAAAATAAGACTGAGCTAGTAACAGATCCAGTATGTACCATAGCATGGACACATGAACATGTTAAATCGTATCAATAAACCGATATAAAAGTCCCAAAATATAAATCAATATTTGAAAGTCCCCCCAAAAATATATATGTGATAGTTAAAAAATAAAGATGCAAAAAAATCCTTTTTTGAAATAAAATCCACCAAGTGAATCCACCACCAAATGGACTGAATAAACTCCCCAGAATCAATATGCTGATTATATTATAACCCAGCGTAAGCGCTTTCTGCTCTGGGAGCAGCGATCTGCAGACAGTTGAGGCCAGGGGCGGATTGACAACTCATGGGGCCCCCGGGCAATAGGGGATCATGGGGCCCCTGTGTCCTTGCCCAAACTCAAAAAAGCCTATGAAAAAGGTACCAGGGGCATCTCATGGGGCCCCCTACTTACCCCGGGCCCTCGGGCAGTGCCCGAGTTTCCAAATGGTCAGTCCGCCCCTGGTTGAGACACAGCTTAGGCTTGGAAGAGATGATTTCCTAGAGCAATACTCTGCAGGAGACTGAGTTCCTGCGTCTGGGTTTGTTCACGCCACTTGCGAAAGCGCGCCTTTTCCCGCACCACACAAAAAGCGCTGTCCTCTGCAGACCTGCGCAGGTGTCTTTTATTAACGCCACCTCTAGCAAATGCAGGTGCGTTTGCAGCCACCAAAATGGGGACCGCAGTACAACGGTTAGTCCTGGTGGACTATTTCCATCCTAGGTCCATTCTTGAGGGTTTTCCTCTTGAATTCTCTGGGGGGGTAATGTCCTCTGTTAGCCCCCGTTCACATATATGCGGCTGTGCAGGCTGCGTTTTGCACGGGCATGAGAGCCCATTCATTTGAATGGACTCCCGTGCCCCGTGACACACAGGGAAGAAGTCCCTGCACTTCGTCTGAAAACGCAGCCCGCACGGGAACCTCGGTTCATTTGAATGGACTCCCGTGCCCTGTGACATGCAGGGAAAAAGTCCCTGCACTTCTTCTGAAAACGCAGCCCGCACGGGAACCTCGGTTCATTTGAATGGACTCCTGTGCCCCGTGACATGCAGGGAAAAAGTCCCTGCACTTCTTCTGAAAACGCAGCCCACACGGGAACCTCAGTTCATTTGAATGGACTCCGGTGCCCCGTGACATGCAGGGAAAAAGTCCCTGCACTTCTTCTGAAAACGCAGCCCACACGGGAACCTCAGTTCATTTGAATGGACTCCTGTGCCCCGTGACACGCAGGAAAGAAGTCCCTGCACTTCTGAAAACAGCCCACATGGGATCCTCGGTTCATTTGAATGGACTCCGGTGCCCATGACATGCAGGGAAGTCCCTGCACTTCTGAAAACGCAGCCCACACGGGAACCTCAGTTCATTTGAATGGACTCCTGTGCCCCGTGACACGAAGGAAAGAGGTCCCTGCACTTCTGAAAACAGCCCACATGGGATCCTCGGTTCCTAGTATGGCTGTGTTTCCCAGTGCGGGCGGCGTGTCTTTAGAACTAATGGCACTCTCCCGTGGGTCTGCATTCATCTGTGCGGGTGGTGCGGCTGCACAGATTTTCATGCAGACCCGCAGCCGCACCACCCGCACGAACCTAGCCTAGGATTTTCATGTCTCTGATGCAGGGGTGGACTCACCATTCGAGCACTCAGGCACTGCCCAAGGGCCCGGGGTCAGTAGAGGGCCCCAGGCCTCTGGTACCTTTTATAGGCTTTTCTGGGGGTGCTTTGAGTGTGGGTGAGGACACAGGAGCCCCATGAGTTGTCAGTCCGCCCCTGATCTGATGGTTTATCATTGTCTATAGTGCACAATAAAGTTCTTTTGAGGTTAGCCAACTAGGTGTGCAGCCTTTTTTCTTCGCCTTCTTTTGTTTTCAGTACGGTTTGGTGCAGCGTGATTTTAAAAATCTTGAATCATAAGGCTCCACTCACACCAATGCGTTTTTTTTAATGCTTTTTGCAGAAACGCACTACAGTCCGTTTAACATGGTCTCCTATGGAACACGTTCACATCAATGCTTTTTTAAGCTTCTGCATTTTTGGAAAGGGTCAGGGACTTTTTTAAAAGCAAAAAGCAGCGTTTTGCTTTGATAACGTTCAATGGAGAAGCTGCTGAAATGCATAGTAGTGCGTTTTTTGCCGCGGTTTGCATTTTTATTCTGCCCAGCAAGAAAAAAAAAATTCCACTTTAAAAAAAAAAAAGCTGAACAAAACGCGGTAAAATACGTCAAAAACGCATCAAAAATGCGTGTAGAAAACCTCAAAATGAACTGCAAAAAACACTACAAAACGGACAAAAAGCAAACTGCATAGGTGTGAACAGAGCCTCAAGCCTCATCCACACCCACACTGCATCTCAATACCTGTTTGACTTTTTTTTTTTTCTCTGATTCTAAATGCCTCTCATGTTAGCCTATGTATCCATGCACACACAGGCGTTAAGAGGCAGAAAAAAAAAACTCACATGCATGTTTTGAAAAAGAACATTCGGGCTGGGAAAACCTGCATAAACGTGTGTTAATGCACATTAAAAAATTCTGATGGCCAGAATAAATTAATATTCTGGCCAATAGAATACGTTAAGGACAAAATCGTGAATGCACATAAACGCACTTGCAAAAGCTCCCCTTTGATGCATTTTTCCAGCTGCTTTTCTCCTTGCCGTCCTTTGGAGTACAGTGTGCACGGATCCTTGTGGTGTGAACAGGGGCGGACTGACAACTTATGGGGCCCCCAGGCAATAGGGGATCATGGGGCCCCTGTGTCCTTGCCCAAACTCAAAAAAGCCTATGAAAAAGGTACCAGGGGCATCTCATGGGGCCCCCTACTGACCCCGGGCCCTTGGGCAGTGCCGAGTTTCCAAATGGTCAGTCCGCCCCTGGGGACTGTTGCAGATGCACATGTGTTTACGCACCTATGCGCATGTCTCTGTTGAAAGCCATACACCTACACAGGGACGGACTGACCATTTGGAAACTCGGGCACAGTAGGGGGCCCCATGAGATGCCCCTGGTACCTTTTTCATAGGCTTTTTTGATTTGGGCAAGGACACAGGGGCCCCATGATCCCCTATTGCCCAGGGGCCCCATGAGTTGTCAGTCCGCCCGAGCACCTACATTCACAACTATACACAAAAAATACTTTGCACTGCATTTTGTATTACAACTATTTTTTTTTACAGCTATGTGCATGAGGACTAATATGTATTGAAGCAGCCAATTGGAGGGCTGTGTGGCAGGGTGACAACACAAGAGCACACATGGAAAGAAGGGACAGAGCATTGTCACCCTGTAGCAGCAAGTGCCTTAACAAGGACCTTCAGAATCGCCAGGGATGACTTTTTATGAAAGCTAGTGGTTTATAAAAAACAAAAAAAAACAAATATGTTGAAAAGGACATTTGAAAAGACATGTTCACATCCATGCAAAATCCCATACGTTCCTGCAGCATGTGCGTCCTTCTCGCAGGTATGCTGCAGTGAAACCCTTGGCATTTTCTAGCGTAACACACTGAACACAATCAAATAAACATTTCCCAGTAAACTATTTGTTACAATTTATTATCCCAGCATTTACAGTTTACAGCTTGCAATGCTGCTGGCACCTGCTCTCTAAGTGCTGCTTCCCTAAACGCAATGGTGTATTTAGGTTTTGTGCTGCCCTAGACAACACAAAAATTGTCTGCCCCCATAGACACCGACCAACACAACTCCCCCCTTCCCTTGGAGAGTGCCTGACATTGGCCAACAACACCCCTGCACCCCACCCGGGAGAGCCTTCCACTACCCCCACCTGCAGCGATAGAGAGACACTCATCTTCACAGCTCTGAACATCGCCAGGAACGTGAGCCAGGCTCTGCATACACCAACCTCTCTCAGATCACACCTGGTTACCATGGTGCGTGTGTCCCTTCTTTCATCCCTTCTTCTGGGGGGAGGTGCTGCCCCCCTGAAAAATGCCGCCCTAGGCAAGTGCCTTCTTCGCCTTGTGGTAAATATGCCCCTGCCTAAACGTCTGCTCTTCACAGAAAAGGGTAAATAGTGTATAGTGCAGTCTGTTAGCTTGGAGGGGGGAAGAAGGAAGAGGGGAATGCCTTGCCATGCTAGGGTATGGGGCTGTGTGTTTCTATTGATGCACACAGTGTAGGGAGACACAGCTCTAGTCCCTGCATACAAAGGTGACACCATAGGACGCTGCAAAAAAAGAGCTACCATTAAACAGGAATCCTGGAGCTTTGGTCATGGCACCAGCTGAAACTGGAATTTAGGCAAGGATTAAAATATAATAATGAAGCTGTATACTCCATAAGTGCGGTATGCGTAATTTACAAATTAGGGAGGGGCAGTTACAATACAATTCATTGTAAGTGGAATCAGTAAAAACATTTCTGCCCCTATGCCCCTGTGACTGAAAGTGTATGCAAAAAATCAAAAGCTACCAGGTGCACTGTGGGTATTTCCCATCATTAGAGGCTGCAAAGAGCCTCAGACAACCACAGCTTGGTAAAGTAGCCGTGAGATCAACAATTCTAATCCAGG
>NW_028319252.1:0-7500 GCF_062004578.1 Staurois parvus
TGTAGGGCAGCCCGTTTATTTCATTCCAAATCCCCGACTCGTGTTCACAAACGCTCTGCGGTACCATAGCGGGCGGTGCCTGCGGTGACAGATGAACAATGAGTGGCACCGCCGCACATCGGCTGAAGGCCGGAGCGTTTCTGTGCGCGGCGGAAAAACGCGTGAATTTTGTGCGCTCTCGGCACACAGAAGTGTGAACCTGGACTTACATCTGCAGCTGAAAACTGATATCAGGCTTGCAGTGGAAGTGGCTTCTCTGTCAGCTGATAGTGGGAGGGGCATTCAGCAAGCTTAGGAGGTGGGTAGGATCAGACTGTACATTGTAACTTTGTAGAAGGAGGAGGAGAGTGTCCTCAGTCTCCCCTCCCCCAGTGATCAGACTGTACATTGTAACTTTGTAGAAGGAGGAGGAGGCGTGTCCTCAGTCTCCCCTCCCCCAGTGATCAGACTGTACATTGTAACTTTGTAGAAGGAGGAGGAGGCGTGTCCTCAGTCTCCCCTCCCCCAGTGATCAGACTGTACATTGTAACTTTGTAGAAGGAGGAGGAGGCATTTCCTCAGTCTCCCCTACCCCAGTGATCAGACTGTACATTGTAACTTTGTAGAAGGAGGAGGAGGCGTGTCCTCAGTCTCCCCTCCCCCAGTGATCAGACTGTAAATTGTAACTTTGTAGAAGGAGGAGGAGGCGTGTCCTCAGTCTCTCCTCCCCCAGTGATCAGACTGTACATTGTAACTTTGTAGAAGGAGGAGGAGGCGTGTCCTCAGTCTCTCCTCCCCCAGTGATCAGACTGTACATTGTAACTTTGTAGAAGGAGGAGGAGGCGTGTCCTCAGTCTCCCCTCCCCCAGTGATCAGACTGTACATTGTAACTTTGTAGAAGGAGGAGGAGGCGTGTCCTCAGTCTCCCCTCCCCCAGTGATCAGACTGTACATTGTAACTTTGTAGAAGGAGGAGGAGGCGTGTCCTCAGTCTCCCCTCCCCCCGTGATCAGACTGTACATTGTAACATTGTAGAAGGAGGAGGAGGCATTTCCTCAGTCTCCCCTCCCCAGTGATCAGACTGTACATTGTAACTTTGTTGAATGTCACAAGCTGAGAGGCTGCAGCAGGGGCCCGATGTGTGTCAGACATTTGTGAACACCATCAGGAAGGACATAGCTATACACGATTGTGTCATCTCAGTGCAGGAAGTAGATGATGACTCTGGATGATGCCTGAGCAGACATGGTGCCGACTTTCTATGCAATGAACTAGAAAATAAATGACTGGTAATGGTCCACTTTGACTCTGTGAAGTTATCCCAGGTGTTAGAACTGTCACATGGGGGGGGGGATGGGTGCCCCTATTCTGGTGAAGGAACGTGGCTCCGGGTACCACGGATGGCGGTGGGCCATTTCCTGTTCTCGTCTTATAGGTGGCAGCAGTGAGATGAGTCTGGAGGAGTGTAGAGACGCGTATCGGTCCCCCTAGCTCCCCCTGAGAGGTGTCTTCCCTGCCCCCCCCCCCCCCAAGATAGGTCCCTGGCCGGCAACCAACAAGCCCCGGGGCGCCCCCTGCCACCAACTGGCAGCATAGCAAAGTAGAAGTGATCCGCGCTCACTGATCCGGAGCGAAGAGCTGACACTCTACATTCCGAGTGACTGAGAACCAGAATGACTGAGCCGTCCAGTCTGATTATCACCCAACACATCCAACGCCTGCCCCCCTGACCCCCCCCCTGACCCCCCCCCCGCCGTGTGATACGCCAATGTTCATCACTGCGCCGCAACAACTCCTGTCCCCCCTGACCCCCCCTGACCCCCCCCGCCGTGTGATACGCCAATGTTCATCACTGCGCCGCAACAACTCCTGTCCCCCTGACCCCCCCCGCCATGTGATACGCCAATGTTCATCACTGCGCCGCAACAACGCTGTACGCCTGAACCTGCAACCTCCCTCTTCCAGAACTGAGAACTCTCCATCCCCCCTCCAGTCCTGCCATCCTCATTCCCACCCCCCCCCTCCAATCTGATATTCTCCCTCCATCCCCCCCTCCAGTCTTATATCCCCCCCTCTCCAGTCTGATATCCTCCCTCCATCCCCCCCTCCAGTCTTCTATCCTCCCTCCATCCCCCCCTCCAGTCTTCTATCCTCCCTCCATCCCCCCCTCCAGTCTTCAATCCTCCCTCCATCCCCCCTCCAGTCTTCTATCCTCCCTCCATCCCCCCTCCAGTCTGCTCTCCTCCCTCCATCCCCCCCTCCAGTCTTCAATCCTCCCTCCATCCCCCCCTCCAGTCTTCTATCCTCCCTCCATCCCCCCTCCAGTCTGCTCTCCCTCCCTCCATCCCCCCCTCCAGTCTTCTATCCTCCCTCCATCCCCCCCTCCAGTCTTCTATCCTCCCTCCATCCCCCCCTCCAGTCTGCTCTCCTCCCTCCATCCCCCCTCCAGTCTTCTAACCTCCCTCCATCCCCCCTCCAGTCTGCTCTCCTCCCTCCATCCCCCCCTCCAGTCTTCTATCCTCCCTCCATCCCCTCCTCCAGTCTTCTCTCCTCCCTCCATCCCCCCTCCAGTCTTCTCTCCTCCCTCCATCCCCCCCTCCAGTCTTCTCTCCTCCTCCATCCCCCCCCCTCCAGTCTTATTTCCTCCCTCCATCCCCTCCTCCAGTCTTCTATCCTCCCTCCATCCCCCCCTCCAGTCTTCAATCCTCCCTCCATCCCCCCCTCCAGTCTTCTATCCTCCCTCCATCCCCTCCTCCAGTCTTCTATCCTCCCTCCATCCCCCCCTCCAGTCTTCTATCCTCCCTCCATCCCCTCCTCCAGTCTTCTCTCCTCCCTCCACCCCCCCCCCCTCCAGTCTTCTCTCCTCCCTCCATCCCCCCCTCCAGTCTTCTCTCCTCCCTCCATCCCCCCCTCCAGTCTTCTCTCCTCCCTCCATCCCCCCTCCAGTCTTCTCTCCTCCCTCCATCCCCCCCTCCAGTCTTCTATCCTCCCTCCATCCCCCCCTCCAGTCTTCTCTCCTCCCTCCATCCCCCCCTCCAGTCTTCTCTCCTCCCTCCATCCCCCCCTCCAGTCTTCTCTCCTCCCTCCATCATCACTGCAGCCAACGCACCTCTGTGTATAAAAAACTGTAGCAGAGCCCTTTTCTCCCAACGTGTCGCCCCACATCGCAGGATAGTGTGTTACTATGAATGGAGGAGTGTGGAATGTCGTTCAGAATGGGTGCAGGTTGCGGTATCAGGCATTCCATTGCTCATCACCATTGTCCCTCCCAGGTACTCTATTACTGAGGGCGGCATTGTTGGAACACAATGATTCTGGCCTTCACGCTGGATCCTCCCTAGAGGGTGTGTTGGTTCTGGAAACACGAGCTGCATGGAAAGGCTCCCTGAACTCCACGAGCGAGCCAATGGCATCGTACCAAGTCTGGGATCCAATTAGGATAATGACCCCCCGGAAGGCGCGGCTTAATCTCACTGAGCCAATTGGCACGCAACCGGCGATCTTCAGTATGAACACAGGAGCCTGGGCCGGCTCTAGTCTCAGGAGGAAACGCTAATCTGGAGATTGTCAGCCTCGGAGTCCAGGCCGGATCTAGACTGTCTGATCTGGGGGTGCAAGAAAAGTCTGGGGACACCCCATCAACACACATCAGAGTCCCCCCCTTCACAAGAGAGCCTTCTGTCCCCCCGCCCCTTCCCATCTTCACCATGAATGCCTAAATAAACATTGTTCATAGGTGGATAGAGAGATACAAAGTAACATTGTTTATAAACATCGGTCAGACGGGAGATGGAGAGATACAAAGTAACATTGTTTATAAACATCGATCAGACGGGAGATAGAGAGATACAAAGTAACATTGTTTATAAACATCGATCAGACGGGAGATGGAGAGATACAAAGTAACATTGTTTATAAACATCGATCAGACGGGAGATAGAGAGATACAAAGTAACATTGTTCATAAACATCGATCAGACGGGAGATAGAGATACAAAGTAACATTGTTTATAAACATCAATCAGACGGGAGATAGAGAGATACAAAGTAACATTGTTTATAAACATCGATCAGACGGGAGATAGAGAGATACAAAGTAACATTGTTTATAAACATCAATCAGACGGGAGATAGAGAGATACAAAGTAACATTGTTTATAAACATCGATCAGACGGGTGATAGAGATACAAAGTAACATTGTTTATAAACATCGATCAGACGGGAGATGGAGAGATACAAAGTAACATTGTTTATAAACATCGATCAGACGGGAGATAGAGAGATACAAAGTAACATTGTTTATAAACATCGATCAGACGGGTGATAGAGATACAAAGTAACATTGTTTATAAACATCGATCAGACGGGAGATGGAGAGATACAAAGTAACATTGTTTATAAACATCGATCAGACGGGAGATAGAGAGATACAAAGTAACATTGTTTATAAACATCGATCGGACGGGAGATAGAGAGATACAAAGTAACATTGTTTATAAACATCGATCAGACGGGAGATAGAGAGATACAAAGTAACATTGTTTATAAACATCGATCAGACGGGAGATGGAGAGATACAAAGTAACATTGTTTATAAACATCGATCAGACGGGAGATAGAGAGATACAAAGTAACATTGTTTATAAACATCGATCGGACGGGAGATGGAGAGATACAGAGTAACATTGTTTATAAACATCGATCAGATGGGAGATAGATGGATACAGTTGCAAGAAAAAGTATGTGAACCCCTTGGCATTACGTGGAGTTTTGCATGAATTGGGCATAAAATGTGCTCTGAACGTCATCTAAGTCACAACAATAGAAGAACACAGTCTGCTGAACATAATACTACACAAACATTAGATGTTGCCATGGTTTAATTGCACATAACATGTAAACATTCACAGTGCAGGGAGGAAAAAGTATGTGAACCTTTGGACTTAATAACTGGTTGACCCTCCTTTGGCAGCAATAACCTCAACCAAACGTTTCCTGTAGTTGCAGATCAGACCTGCACAACGATCTGGAGTCATTTGGACCACTCCTCTTCACAAAACTGTTTCAGTGTAGCAATATTCTTGGGATGTCTGGTGTGAATCGCTCTCTTAAGGTCATGCCACAGCATTTCAATGGGGTTGAGGTCAGGACTCTGACTGGGCCACTCCAGAAGGCGTATTCTGTGCTGTTGCAGCCATTGTTTTGTTGAATGACTTGTATGCTTTGGGTCATTGTCCTGTTGCATTACCCATCCTCTGCGGAGCTTCAGTTGGCGGACAGATGGTCGTACGTTTTCCTGCAAAATGTCTTGATAAACTCTGGAATTCATTTTCCCATCAATGACAACAATCCGTCCAGGCCCTGAGGCAGCAAAGCAGCCCCAAACCATGATGCTCCCTCCGCCATGTTTCACAGTGGGGATGAGGTTTTGATGTTGGTGTGCTGGGCCTTTTTTTCTCCACACATAGTGTTGTGTGTTCTTCCCAAACAACTCAATCTTGGTTTCATCTGTCCACAGTATATTCTGCCAGTAGTGCTGTGGAACATCCAGGTGCTCTTTTGCAAACTTCAAACGTGCTGCAATCTTCTTTTTGGCCAGCAATGGCTTCCTCCGTGGTGTCCTCCCATGTACTCCATTCTTGTTTAATGTTTTCCTTATTGTAGATGTGTCAACAAAAATGTTAGCATGTGCCAGAGATTTCTGTAGGTCTTTAGCTGACACTCTGGGATTCTTCTTTACCTCATGCAGCATTCTGCGCTGGGCTCTTGCAGTCATTTTTACAGGACGACCACGCCTAGGGAGAGTAGCAACAGTGCTAAACTTTCTCCATTTGTAGACAGTCTGTCTTACCGTGGACACATGACCATCAAGGCTTTTGGAGATACTTTTGTAACCCCTTCCAGCTTCATGCAAGTCAACAATTCTTGATGGTAGGTCTTCTGAGAGCTCTTTTCTGCGAGGCGTGGTTCACATCAGACAGTGCTTCTTGAAACCAGTAAACCCAAAACAGGTGTCAGCAACACATCCAATATCATCACACTGATTGGAGTCAAGGTTGGCTCACTCCTGGCTCCAATTAGCTCTAAGAGAAGTCATTAAGCTAGGGCAGCAATGGGCAAACTACGGCCCGCGGAGCGTGATGCTGTCAGGATGTGTGTAGGCGGGGCAGCGTGAGGAACGTGAGGGGAGTTAGGCTCCTCTCACAGTCCGCCCTGAAGACCGGAACGGCGCGGGAACACGGCGAGAGGAACGCGCGGAGCAAAGGTAAGTAAATTGACACAGGGGGGAGTTGGGGACTTAATATGGGGGATGAATTACTATATGGGGGATGAATTACTATATGGGGGATGAATTACTATATGGGGGATGAATTACTATATGGGGGATGAATTACTATGGGGGATGAATTACTATATGGGGGGGATTAATTACTATAGGGGGGATGAATTACTATGGGGGATGAATTACTATATGGGGGATGAATTACTATGGGGGATGAATTACTATATGGGGGATGAATTACTATGGGGGATGAATTACTATGGGGGATGAATTACTATATGGGGGATGAATTACTATATGGGGGATGAATTACTATGGGGGATGAATTACTATAGGGGGGATGAATTACTATAGGGGGGATGAATTACTATATGGGGGATGAATTACTATATGGGGGGTGAATTACTATATGGGGGATGAATTACTATGGGGGATGAATTACTATATGGGGGATGAATTACTATAGGGGGGATTAATTACTATAGGGGGGATTAATTACTATAGGGGGGATGAATTACTATGGGGGATGAATTACTATGGGGGATGAATTACTATATGGGGGATGAATTACTATATGGGGGATGAATTACTATATGGGGGATGAATTACTATAGGGGGGATTAATTACTATAGGGGGGATGAATTACTATAGGGGGGATGAATTACTATATGGGGGATGAATTACTATATGGGGGATGAATTACTATATGGGGGATGAATTACTATACGGGGGATGAATTACTATGGGGGATGAATTACTATATGGGGGATGAATTACTATATGGGGGATGAATTACTATATGGGGGATGAATTACTATGGGGGATGAATTACTATATGGGGGATGAATTACTATAGGGGGGATTAATTACTATAGGGGGGGATGAATTACTATGGGGGATGAATTACTATATGGGGGATGAATTACTATATGGGGGATGAATTACTATATGGGGGATGAATTACTATGCTTACTATGGGGGAATATTACTATACTTACTATGGATGACACATACACATCATTCATCTACTCTTGGTCCGGCCCCCGGGTCCAATATATGAACCCATTGCGGCCCTCAAGTCAAAAAGTTTGCCCACCCCTGAGCTAGGGCCTCACATACTTTTTCCTCCCTGCACTGTGAATGTTTACATGTTATGTGCAATTAAACCATGGCAACATCTAATGTTTGTGTAGTATTATGTTCAGCAGACTGTGTTCTTCTATTGTTGTGACTTAGA